>NC_053116.1:22869106-22894106 GCF_010015445.1 Perca fluviatilis | reverse complement strand
TGTGAATATTTTGACATGGACATTGCAATACGTTTCCTATAGAATAAATTGATATGTCCGTTCGGAATGTGAACCTAAACATTTATTTTTCTATACTTCCAAATGTGACAAATCAAATCTTGTTTTTTGCTTATTGCCTTGTGGATTTGATTCAAACCAGCTTAAAGAGTTCACTATGGGTTGTCTGAGCTAATCAAATCAAATCACTGTTTGACTGAATTAGAGTTGTGTGTTTTTCTCTGCGTCACAGTTTTGCCTCTTATGGTGGATTGAGTTTGGAATTCAAATTGAGAAGCATAAAAAACAAGAAAGAGATTAATGGATTTTCAGACAAAATGATTGATGTTTGACCCTGTTTTAATTTGATTTTGTAACATAATGTAGAATTATACAGTGTTGGTCTTAAAATAAAACTTTTTCTCTCGCAATGGAAATGGTTGTACGATGTAAAACAGATGACCGAAGTATTTGACAGACTTAAACAATGCTAAAATCTTAATCAGAACTTGATGATTGCAAAATCTTAAGTAAAAATCAACCCCCTAAAAATCACACCCTAACAATAACCAAAAATGGTACCTTAAAAACAACCTAACATTGGTAGAGCGGGCGTCCATATATAGAGATTCCCTCCTTGAAGCAGCGGGCCGGGCTTTGACTCCGACCTGCGGCCCTTTGCTGCATGTCATTACCCCTCTATCTCCCCTTTCATTTCTTCAGCTTTCTTCAAAATAAAGGCCTAAAATGCCCAAAAAATAATCTTAAAAAAACAACAACAACAACAACAACAACCTAACAGCAATATAAATACACCAAATAGAATATTTATTCTGATGAATTGACAATATAAGAATTTGCATATTCATTTATATTTATTTTGAAATGTATAAAATGGCCTACCTTTTTTCTTTTTGCCCTCCAGTCAGAGAGAAAGGAATTCCAAAGACCATGGGCTATCCTGGCATCGTCACAGACTGTTGTGGCAAGCTGAAAGAGCCAGGCGGTGGTTTGCAAGGGGACTCTATCGCCGACTCCATTGACTTATCGGGCAAGAACAAGAAGCGGCGCAATCGCACCACTTTCAGCACTTTTCAGCTGGAGGAGCTGGAAAAAGTGTTTCAGAAGACACACTACCCTGACGTGTATGCCCGGGAGCAGCTGGCCCTGAGGACCGAGCTCACCGAGGCTCGGGTTCAGGTGTGTGTTAGGGCAAACAGGGCAACCACCTTATATGTTTACACCTTTTTGTTTTATAACTATAAACAGAAGAGAGTGTATGACCGTGACGAGACCTGTTGTCTTCTGAAATGTTCCTGTTGTACTATTATTTTTGTATTATAAAGGTTTGGTTCCAGAATCGTAGAGCCAAGTGGCGGAAACGGGAACGCTATGGGAAGATCCAGGAAGTCCGCAACCACTTTGCTGCTACATATGATATCTCTCTTCTCCCTCGTCATGATACATACCAGGTACCACGCAGTTCTCACATGACATACATGCTCTAGTGGAAGCAATACAAATAATTGATCCTGCTGTGAGAATTTGCTTTCTTTTTCAAGCTCAATCGGACCTATATTGTATCTTGATTTGGTGTTCATAGCAAAGTATGAAGTGTTTCCATTTTTATTCCATCAAATTCTAAATGTGTCCTATTCTAAATCTCTCTCCATCCAGATGCAGGGCAACCTGTGGCCCGGGGCGGCTTCAGGAGGAGGCGGTGGTTCAGGAGCTGGCTGTGTCCTAGGAGCGGACTCCATTCCCTCGTCCTGCATGAGTCCATACCCTCACCCCCACAGCAATCTACAGGGCTTCATGGGCATGCCCGCATCTCCCAGCCATCCCCATCACCACCACCCGCCTCATCATCCGGGCATCAACGGCCTCTATTCACTCCACAGCTTCCCAGGAGGCCTCGGGCCCCCTTCCATTGAGGGGCCCGAGACCGACTACAAGCCGACGGGCCTTGTAGCGCTGCGGATGAAAGCCAAAGAGCCAGGCAGCATCCTCTCCTGGCCTACATGACCACAACGGTGCCAGCTCCCCATTATGCACTGACTGAGCCAAAGCATATTACATTCCTGACTCATACACAGTCCCTGATGTACACACCCACCTCAGCATATGACTAAAAAAATCCCTCTTAACATTTATATAAGCCAACTTGGAGACTTTTCACAATTCAGAAGATCTTGGAATATGAATTTCATGAACGTTGAGGGCAACTTGAGCCTCTAGCACGAAAACCCAGTGCATTCATAGGAACTTTATTGTTTCAAGTTTTAGTTTGATATCACAATGCTGAGACCAAAGAGGAAAAATTATTTAAGCATGTAAAATTGTATTAATATTTGTTGTTTCGTATTCATAGGAACTTTATTGTTTTTTTTGTTTGATATATTATTGGACAAAGGGGCTATTTGCAGATAATAAATCTGAGCATACTTTTTGAAAAACCATTACTTTTTAAAACATGCCAAGAGAGCTAACCAGTATGTGTCATATATTTAACTGGGAATGTGGTTGTGAAGCAAAAATGCTTCACAGGCTTTGGTTTCCATAAACACAAAAATGTCTTCTGTGTGGGAAGTGAGCTTCTTTGTATTCAGGAAGTGCACAGGGAGACCGTATGTGTGCAGCATACTTGGCCTCACTTCAAGAGGCCTTCAGGTGGCACCTCATGTATCAGGAGCGAGTGGCAGGTTCATTAATGAAAAGCTAACTGAGCGACCACACTCTACTATTGATGATAAAGTAGAGCCTTCCACAGAAGGATGGCTTGACATTGAGGCATTTTTCATTCACATCTGGCATCAGTGGTAAAGCCGACCAACTGAGTAATGACTTACAGTTTAATAGAAGAAATTGGGGTTACCATGCCCCAGATCGTGTTTTGTTTGGTAATATTGATCTGCTTTTATTTATAATTACTTATGTATTCATGTGTTGTCTTTTTAAAGATTACATGAATATCTTTCTGTGGGATACTTGGTTTATGTATTCTGAATGCATACAGTAATTGTTCCTTGTTGTACTTTACCACAAACAATGTACTTTATTGTCAAGGAAACACTGACTTGCATGGTGCCATCCCATCTGGTGTAAATTACTAAACACATACATACATATTCATGTCAGATGTTCCAACATTTCAATCTGTGAAAGATTGAGAATGCAACTTCAATTGGGAAAAAAGAAAGTTCCACTGGTGGACAAAGCCATTCCAAGCTCATCTTACTCCCCAGAAATGTACATGCCTTACGGGTGAATATACTGGCTCTCCTTTTCCCTTCGCTTGCTTCACCATGACAGCAATGGAGGCGGATCAGTTGCCATTCCTACAGTCTGTGCCGGGGTTTTGTGTGAGCCACTAACATGTGGTTCCAATAGAAGAATGCACAAAACCATCAGAAACACTTTCCACACCCACAGCTTCAAATTCCAGCCAGGCCCTGGGAGACGGCAGCCCTTACTGCAGTTACATAGTCCCCCTGATTAAATCCCAGATTAAGTGGAGAAGATAAGGAGACCTGTCAGTTGGGATAAGGGATTGAGGAGATGGCCATCTTTAGGAAAGCTGAAGAAATAGCAGATGGTGGATCAGTGCTCAATTTTAATATTTAGATAGGGAGCAGTCAAATCTATCTGTCCATTAACAAAACAGGAACTCAGTGTCTTAGTGAATTTTATGTTAACTCTTGAACAGGACAATTGTAATAGAATAGCCAAAAATAATGTGGGTTATTCCACTTAAAAAACAGGAACGCAACTAACTGCCTCATCTTACAATAGGCGGTCACAAGTTTTGATTCAGTTGTCAATAAAGTCACAGTGGTGTGGCAAAAGCTTTGATCTGTATCGCTCAATATATCAGGCTGCCTTATTTGTCAGAAATGAAATGAAAAATGTTGAGCTAAGAGTGCACAATCCTGGGGGCAGTTATTAACTAAGCATCACTCTGTGTAAGGGTCATTGGGTGAAAACTGTCACTGAGTCTGGAAATTACTATACCCTTGGCCTCATTAATGGACAAAAAATATGATTTAATGCTCATTAAAATCCTTACAGCTGCCTTCTGGCCACTGTTTTGAGCTTTGATCTCAACAAGATTTATTTTGGCCTTGAAGTGCAGCTATTGTGACACAACATATCCTTGTATTTGAAGTATAAACAGCATTAACATGTCCCACTTAAGCTAAACAATGTGGTAGCACAGCCAACCACTCAGTGACACAGTCAAACAGTGGAGTGAGGCAAGTCTGTCATAAAGTATTTGGCTGCTTCCAGACATTAATCATAACAACTTCATCTCAGTTCATCAGGAAAAAAGTTGACTATTTGCATTTAATTGTAAAGTGTGCACAAAATGTTTTTACACAAATTCAGAAGTGCAAAAAGCGGTTGATAGAAATAGTGAACTCTGCTAAGTGTTATTTTTTTATTAGAATGATTCAAACAATGCCGGACTCAAAAATGGGAGGTACATAACTCTAAGGACAAGGAAAAGCCAAATAACAGTTGTGTTTTAATTTTGCTTTCAATTTATGCCTCCAAAAAGTAAACTATCTTGTATCTAAAAGTATCAAAAGTGTTCAGAAGTAACCTAATAAAAGGCCTTAAATATATCCAATTAACCAACAATACTGGCCTCATTAAGTACTTATTAACTTAAAAGGCTGTTTATTACATTTATCATCTTTACAAAAGTTCTACAATTATGACTGGAGCTTGGCAACATTATACTTATGGGAATATGCAATACAACTACAGCAGCTTGCTTTGTCCACATACCCACAGAGAAGGGCCATGAGCCTACCCAAGGTCATTTTTCAGGATTAGTGCTACTGTAGCCTACCTTTCGAGCCTCCGTTCAAATACTGCCACCTTGTGGTAGGCCTATTAGGTCGAATAATGTTCCATATTAGTTTTTTTTTCCCGTCCTGTGAAATTATTGATTCAATTTTATTGTCACACAATTTGGACATTTCATTATGCTAGTGATGGGTGTACTGTAAGCTGTCCATATGTAATTTGACTGGGGGTGGACGTGAAAGGGTGGGCCACATCTACGGGGTGGACAAAGAGACAAGAGGACACATTCACATAGCTCTGCGATAAATTGTAAATCTCTAAATAGGCTAAATACTACCTTTTGTGCTTATAAGGTAGCCTATTGTAAGACTAGAATATGGTTTTGACTGATAAAAGGCCACAGAATGTACTTGTTGTTTTGTGTCTACTGCTCCAGTTTTTATGTCCACCGCTTTCACTTCGTTACAAAACGTGAAAAGCGCATACATAATAAAAATGTACATTTAAACGTCTTAGTGGATGATTGACATGTACTCTAAAGTTTTACACCCACTTTTTCAACCAATCAGGTCGAGGAGGCGGGCCTTCACAGTAATCTTTACAAAATGGCGACTGTTGTTGTTTTGCCGCAGGGTCAGTGAATAAATCCGTTTTTCATTTCAATAATTTCCTGCACTAATTTGCAGAAACAACAATAAAAAAGCCCAGGCGTCCCGAGGGTCGGCTCCGTGTGGACTGAGATGAAAGGTAAAGAGCGGTCGCCGATTAAAAAACGCTCTCGGGCCTTGGACGATATACGAGACAGGGGAGGATGCCATCCGACCAGCAAGAAAATGGGGGCTCTCTCTGTTTCCAGTGGGAGTAATAATGGAAATAGCTCGACCAAAGGCGACGGCGGCTCGACGAGAAGGAGTCTGCTCGGTGAAAAAAGAGATTTCGACAGTCATAGTCGGACTGGAAATAATCACAGTTGTCAGTCTGCTGCCGCTAGCTCACTCGGTAAAAACCACAACCTGAGCCTGACGCTGGATTTAGCCTCACCGAGGACCACTTCACGGGGGGAGCAGCGGGTGCAGCCGCCCAGCACCGAGAGTGATTACAAAACCCTCAAAATAAGCGACCTCGGCACCCAGCTGAGCGACGAAGACATAGAGGACGGACTCTTTCATGAATTTAAAAAATTCGGAGATGTGAGCGTTAAGATAAGCCGTAGCAACGACGAGCGGATAGCGTTTGTGAATTTCAGGAAGCCGGAGGACGCCAGAGCTGCTAAGCACGCCAGGGGACGGTTAGTGCTGTACGACCGCCCGCTGAAAATTGAGGCAGTGTACATTAACAGGAGGAGAAGCCGCTCCCCTGTGGAGAGAGACTTGTATGGTGCAGCTCAAAGCCATAGACATTTGCAGAGACCCCTCTCGCCCACTGGGCTTGGATACAGAGACTACCGGCTGCAGCAGCTGGCCTTAGGTCGGCTCCCCCCTCCCCCGCCGCCCCCTTTGCCCAGAGAACTGGAGCGGGACAGGGAGTTTGCCCTGTTTGAAGCCAGGGCACGCCCAGCTTTCATTGCTGAGCGAGCAGCTTTTCGTGAGGAGGATTTTATATCTCCAGAAGATGACCAAAGAGCCAATAGGACGTTGTTTTTAGGCAATCTCGACATAACTGTGACAGAAGCAGACCTGAGGAGAGCTTTTGACAGGTTTGGGGTCATAACAGAAGTGGACATTAAGAGACCCACACGGGGACAGACCAGCACATATGGATTTCTGAAATTCGAGAATCTTGACATGGCTCACCGCGCAAAGCTAAGTATGTCTGGCAAAATAGTAGGCCACAACGCCATAAAGATAGGCTATGGGAAAGCAACTCCCAGCACACGCCTGTGGGTGGGTGGACTTGGACCCTGGGTTCCTGTGGCTGCCCTGGCAAGAGAGTTTGATCGCTTTGGCACTATAAGGAGCATTGACTACAGAAAAGGGGATACTTGGGCCTACATTCAGTATGAAAGTTTGGACGCTGCACAAGCAGCATGCACACACATGAGGGGCTTCCCACTGGGAGGACCAGAGAGAAGACTTAGAGTGGACTTTGCTGACAATGAGCATCGTTACCAGCAGCAGTTCCTGCAGCCTCTCCCAATACCACCGTTTGACATGGTGGCTGAGTCATTTGTCCACCGTGCCACACCTGAACCTCTGAGGGTCAGGGAACGGACTCCACCGTCGCTTCACTTCAGGGAGAGAGAGCTCTTTCCTGGAACTGAGTGGCCCAACCCAGCTATTCGTGATCGGGTACGTGCCTCACCCTTTGAGCCTCTGGAGCACTTGGAACGTGAGCGGCGGGCACAAGAGCCCTGGTCTCTGGAACGAGAGCTGCAGGGACGAGAACCTGCACGCAAGCGGCGTGTAATGGAGGACGGACGACATATAGACCACTCCCCTGACAGCACTGAGAGGACAGTAAGGCGTAGACGTGCTTCTCCAGATGGCAGTCCTGGAGGTAGCAGCAGAGATGGAGGCCGCTTCAGTGACTCAGAGCGCCCTCTGCGAGGTGAGAGGCCCTCCCCTGCACAAGAACGTCACAACAGCCTGGAAAAAGGTGGGGCTGAACGAAGACTCAAAAGCCAGAGTCTCTCTGACAAGGGACCTTCTAGCAGCAGCCTTTCAGCAGTTGGAGAGCGTAAGCGCAAAGCAGGCGATGGTGGGAAGGGGCCAGCCAAGAGAGAACGTTCTGAGAGCAGTTTCAAGGGAGGCCAGCCGTCCAAACCAGATGGCACCAAACTCAGTCTGGCCTGGCATGGTATGCTGCTGCTTAAGAACAGCAACTTCCCAGCCAACATGCACCTGCTGGAGGGTGATCACAGCGTAGCCAGCGACCTGCTTGTTGAGGGCACAACAGGGAGGCAGGTGAGCGAGCTAAAGATCACCCAGCGTCTCCGTCTGGACCAGCCCAAGCTTGATGAGGTGTCCCGGCGCATCAAGGTGGCGGGTCCCGGTGGCTACGCCATCCTGCTGGCAGTTCCTGGGACCACAGAGGATTTATCTTCATCTGACCCTGCAGCCTCAACTCAGCGGCCGCTTCGCAACCTGGTGTCCTACCTCAACCAAAAACAAGCAGCTGGAGTCATCAGCCTGCCTGTGGGAGGGAGCCGAGATAAAGACAACACAGGAGTTCTTCATGCTTTCCCTCCCTGTGATTTCTCCCAGCAGTTTCTGGATTCCTCTGCCAAAGCTCTGGCTAAAAGTGAAGAGGACTATCTGGTCATGATTGTGGTTCGTGGAGCATCTTAAAAAAAAAAAATCAGAACACTAAATTCAAGTGGTGTAAAGAAAAAAAGAAAGAAAATCTGCTGTATGTCACTAACTATTGCATGCTGTGTGTTCTGCATCATGGGGTACACTAGTATGGTTCTTGAGTGTTTGTATGATGCCATGTAATCCACTAAAAGGACAGACCCTCCTACATAACTAAAACGATGTGTTTTTGAAATTATTTTTTAAAGGGTGTATGAATTGCTCACAATCAGAAACCTGCAGTAATTCAGTCAGAATACAGTAAAACAGTAAAATATGAGGAGCATCCGTTGAATACATTTTGAGTTTTATTTAAGAAGAGATGTCATGAAGAAAAGTACTACAAGAAAAGCACTAGAGTATTTAGAAATGCATTGAGTATATACAATAACACCTCCATTACAATGAAACCACAAACAGTGGCCTCACAAGCCACACCTCCCTGACAGTGTTAACAAAAGCTAACAAATTACAAGCTTAACAAAGGTCATGTTTGTGTCCTGGCTATTGTACTCTATTGCCTTAGATTGTATAGGTGTTATTGTGTATACCACCTATTCTGGCATTGACATTATAATCTGAAACGATATACACTTTTTGATGGATGGAGACAAAGATGAGCATGACATTTTTGAATTGAAGGTTTTCAGTAAGGGTGTAGTGAATGATTTGGTACTGCAGTCACAAAGCTAATCAGGAGTAGGAACATTTGAAATGTCAACACACGTCGCGCAACTCTTCTCCAGCACACCACACTTGATTCACCAGATATTTTCGGTTATCTTGCCTTCATCCTGATGAAAACATGAAAGCTTATTCAGTTTGGTGAACGAGTGTGGTGTACTGAAGAAAAGTTACGCAATGTGTTTTAGTTTTGATGGACCGGATTCACACAGGCCTGGCTGTGCGTGCTCTTAAAGTTGGAAAACATTTTCAAGATCATTAGTTAAAGAGTCTCTAGCTTGTTTTATGTTGTGAATTCTGTTTGGAAATTCTGTTCAGGTTCATGGTTTGGATTTGAGAGTATCTTTTGTTAATGTGTTTCGCAATATAGAAACACCAAATTGCAAGATAGACAACGATAGACAGTGCATGTCCACTGGTAAAACTAAACTGTAATGTCAACTCTATGTGGAATGCTAAATACTAACAGATGTGAGATTTTTGCCCAAGGAGCAGCCCATAACACAATGCGCATAGCATAGTAAAGTAAATGCTAACATGTTTTTCATATTTTTACTTCATATTTTATGTTATGCATCCCTACCTTAGAAATGGTTGTGTAATGTGATCTATGAAAAACTACAGTAGTAATGGATAAAAAAGCTTAGAGAGTTTTGTGTTGTTTCATTTTTTGCTCTGAAACCAGTAGGACCTCCAAGAATAATAATATTCAGTATCAGTGAAATGTTGGTACAAAGTAACAAAAACCTGCTATTTGTTCAGTAAGTAGGTCTGTGTAAGTTTTAAAGTTTTAGAAATACTTTTAACAATTCATGTTTGAATTTAAAGTTTAGAGGTATACATTTGACAATATTTTACTCATGCCTGCCAACATGTTCCCAAGGCCTACTTACCGTATTTTGTTTTGCCATTGTATGTTTGTCATGCAATAGTAATCCACCCTGAATTATTATTTGCTGAGTTTGGTTTAAAATGTATTGGGAAAAAAATGAATACGTCAGAAAAATGTTATGTGTGAACATCAAACCCACTTCAGCGTTGGACTCATGTGGAGATGAGTGCAGAGCTGAAAGCCTCTGCAGAGATGTTTGTGAGTCCTCACTAATGAGGCAACTTTTAAGTTGTGTATCCCATCTGCACCTGTGATGACTTCTGTTTTAAATGGAAAATTGAGCAATGTACACTTTGATGTCATGGGAAAGGAAAGTCCATAGAGCCCATGCGAAGCTGTTCACATACCTGCAAGTGCGTTTGGGCACTTAATGTGACCGATTATCAATAAATTGTTCATTTTAAGGGAAACCTGTTTCTTCGATGGAAGTGAATTGAAGAAACACACTGCCATACCTTATTGTGTTTCGAAGGAGTTGTCACTTGAAATTTTGTTTCTGCACACGAAAAGGGAGACAATTTGCAGTTTGTTTAGCAGCAGTGAAGAGAGACCCCCGTATCGCGTGAGGATCGCTGTTTGCTTACAGGCCTGTTCTGAGCTCCTAAGTTGGCCATCATAATTTACTCCCCCCATGATCCCCCCGTTATACCCTCAACGTTTCCTGTTGGCATGTGAACACCTGATCAGGATCAAGGAGCCTCCGCTGCCTCTACTTTACAGCCAGTTGCAGTGTGAAACTGCAACTGGCAGATGCAGCGGTGCAGTTCGGGAGTCGAGGGCGGGAGCAAACAGCAGCACGTGCCAGTATCCTGTTGTCTTCCCTGCTCATTACTCTAAAGGTTTTCATGTGCATTGTTCCTGGTTCTGAGTAGGAGCTGAGGAAATCCCATCACCGGCCGTCACACACTCCACTCGGGAGATTGTGGGTGACACCACTCTGAAATTTCCATAGCATCTACAGTTCAAGCTGTCTCACTGCAGAGGCCAAGCTGAACCACTGGGCTGATTTGTCTTTATTATACTTGCCCAGTTATGATTTGATTTGACTTAATGTTTGGCTCAGGGAAGAGGATTGGCCCTAACCTCAGCTAGGAATATTGTTTGCCCCCGTCTTTGTGTTCTCCTCTGATTGAACCCTCTCCGAGGAGAAGAGTGAAGACTTGTGTTTGCTGTGCTGAAGCTGTATTCCATCATCATCCGAGTTCTGCTGCAGCATGGAAATGAAACACGAACAGGCTAAATTGTTTACCCTTTTTTGACACCGCTGGAAGGAATCCACACTGCGGACCCCACATCCTCCCCCAAATTCTTCTAGGAGACCTGTTTATTTTGCCAATGCCCTTTTTATGAGTTTAAGGCCACTTTACACAGGAAAGAAAGTTTTCCATTTCCTCCTACCATCAATTTTAGTCATAGTTGTGAGAAAACAAATGCTGTGTTCTGTGCTGAGAAGGAACCCTTACTTCACTAGAGAAACATTGCCATCTTGAGGACCATGGAGCTCCTGCTCTCCTCTCGCAGGCTACCTGACACACTCATGCACACCAGACACCAAGGACAGAGCTGGTATCACTGTACGACCACTGTATTAAAAACAACATGAGGGTGAGTAAGGAGAAAAGGTGCTGCCTGCCTGGTCTGTATCGGTGGCTTAGGCAGCAGTGGTAAGTATAAAGTGTCAACACCACGTTTTACAATATCAAATGCAAACCGGCACACTAGTTTTCAGCCAAAGTCATTACTGAGGTTATTTACACAGACGGCAATTGGCATAAATCCAAATGTGTAAGATAACAGGACCATTTACTGCCCACAGTAACCCATTGCACATAATGCTGCTCCCATCAGCACCTTGGGAATCGACAAAACAAAATGATAATTTGTCTTAAATAGAGAACATTTTAAAACCCAAATGTATACTTGTGGTAATATACTCATGCAGAGGTGTGTGTTTACGTTCATTGAAAAATTGATGTAAAAGGTTGAATTTTACAGTTAGGTTACTGCATAAATGCTGCACATTCAGTTGTTTTTGCAGCCTTATTAGAGATGTAAAACCAAATTGGGATTACTATCATTCACTGGAAGATTCATCATGTCAGTCAATATTAATATGATCTAATATGGTCTGTGAGAAAACTGATGTAGGCTCGGTTATAAAAAACAAAACAAACTTTAAGCCACTATTTCCTTTTCAAGACTTATATTCATTCATGTTGAACATTGTCCTTAAGCCATTTCTGATCATAGATAATGTTATTGATTTTATAAAAGAAACCTCTATTTGATTATTTCTTGCTCAAGCCTAAAGTATTAATATCAGTTAGGCAAATATCATTTAAAGGAATTATGACACAAGAAAATGCCTGCTGGCACAAAATTGTCTTTGCGTTAGGACATGTTAATGACTACAGGCCACAAATGATAACCTTCAGTTAATGAAATGGAGAACATTAATGTGAGATATAAAGAAGGCCCAGTCCTGGACTGTGTAAATCTATCACATGCCACCAGTTAGCAATCAAAATGTAGCTTGTGAAAATAAAATCAATCTGTGGCCAATACTTGACTGTTTAATCTGGCAGCCGGCACTTTACTGATACCAGTATGCTTTTTTACTCTGCTCCCAGTATACTGAGGCTGTATGAGCAGCTACATGTGACATTGTAATACTGCCCCAGTGTTGAAAAATGCAAAACCTGAGAGATATTCACTCATCAATATATCAATATATTGAGCAGCAATACGATGCTTGGGAAGGTGTTCTGGAGTGTTTTGAGATATTAGCTTTTGTCTTGATACACACTGTTAAGAAAATAGGCCCATTGGGGGGACCTAAATCTGGAGAAATTAAGTTTTATAGTCTGGTCTCCTATAATCCTTTGTAAAGGTACCAAATTATAATATTGTGCCACTGTTGGTAAGACATCTCAGCATTTTGTAATTGTAAACTGGTGTACAATATGGCATTGTACAATCACCACAGTTCCACACATCTAATGTCATAATATTTGCTCATGTATTACTGTTATGATCTGAAAGATCATGTGATTTACTTTTAGAACAGTAATCTGCAAAAGCCACGTGTCAACTTCAATAGCCCACATGATTATGTCCATGCTGACTCCAGTGCAGTTCATTGCCGTATGAAGCGCTCGCTTGAAAATGTTGTTGATCAGCCATTAAATGTTTAGTTAACTTGCAACATGCATTTCCAAATCATTTACACTGTAAACTTCTGACAAGATTACAAAATGTTTTTATGTTTCCAATACAGAGTTCCACTGGACAAAAACAGCAGTTGTTGCATCCGCTTGTTTCCAGGCCGCCAGTAAACACCATCAGGTGTCATCTACTGTGAGTTACCTGTTTGCTTTGATTGACCGCACTTTAACAATCTGAAATGACTTAAAATGTGGAACCCTTTTTTTTTTCAAAAGTGAAATAATTACAAGAATTTGTTGTCTATGTAGTATAGGCCCCTATAAGTTTAAAGTCTGTATAAAGCTCAAATATACTGAGAAATCATGAGCACTGTGTTAGGGATGTAAGTTCAATGATTTTCCTCTCAGCAGAGTGATGTGATGAAGAGGATGTCCTATTTGATTCTGTGATTAGGTGACTGAGTGGGATCAATGATTTTATGTGTAGTGTTGGAGCCCCCCCCCAAAGAGACTCTGACCTCAAAGGGACTCAGACCTTTACATGCCAACTCACAACTGTTTACTTTATCTAACGTACCCCTTATAAACCATGTACTTGCTGCAGCAAGTCAGAGTGCATATTGGCTTTGTATTCTCTGGGTTCTGCAGCACTCGTCATTGATGCTGGAAACTTGATGTAATAAAACCTTTATGATCAAGTACAGTGTCAAGCGGATTTCCTCTTCAAACAGCATCACAGCATCGCTACTCAAAACACAACATCTACTTTTTAAACCCAAGATGAAAATGAAGGTAATGCCAGTGTGTCTAAATAATGTGTCAATAAAACATGTAAAAGATGTTGCAACTTGTGAGAGTTTTTCTTACAGAGAGATAGAAGCTGGTGTGGTATCAGTGCATTTATTGCTCTGAATCACAGAAGAGCAGACTTGTCACAGTCACATGTCAGTTTATTACAGCTGGCTGCGCACTGTTACACGGCTTAAAAATAAACTCTAAGGACTTGGAACAGGATATCTACGATTGGTTAGCATGTTTTTTTTTTAACTATCATTTCACAAATCCAGGAGCCAGAGTAGTGACAAAACAGTGCTTTACCCATAAATGCATTTACTGCAACAAAAACATAAGATCAAACACCATTACACAGAACTCAGTTCATTATCAGTGGTGTTTAAGACATTACCGAAGGGACATCATTATTTCAAGATATTGCTCAAACATACAGGTTCTTAAAATATCCAACTAACAAGTAAAAATAATCCCAAACCAAAATCTACTTTTAAAGCATCAAATACATGTCATAAAAGATTTATTATGGTACAAAATATTCAGTGGCCCTTAATCACAAAAGCATACTGGTGGTGAATGCAACTCGTGAGCCAAAAGAGCTTTTGTGCATGACTGTCGTTATTGAAACAATACAAAGAGCCTTGCTCAGTATTGTGAAAGTGAGATGAGGGGGAATAATTTGGTACTAATTGAGACAGCATTCTTTGAGTAGAGACTTTTCTCCGCCACAAGAGGGCAGCGTAACAAAACCTATCCATCACTGGATTGTGGGCCCTCAGTTAGGACTTGGAAATGACAGAATAATGGGTGGTCATCGTAGTTGAAATTATATAAACAAATGTTTAATAAGCTTCAAGTTGTAGGTAGGTTTCTAATGTGTCTTTGGTGGACATCACAGGAAAGTTAGTAAAGATACAGTACAGTAAGTACCTTGTAAGGCAAACGGTGAAAAACAAGGAATTCACTGAAAACACAGAAACCTCCATTACATAAAAAAAAGATTCAACAACCAACAGACTTCCATACATAAACAGTAAATGGACTGCATTTATAAAGCGCCTTTCTACATTACAGGACAATGGGCTTTACAATTTGTCTCTCATTCACCCATTCGCACACAGTCATACACCGATGGTGTAGAAGCCGCCATGCAAGGCGCTGGCCTGTCCATCGTGAGCAACTTGGGGTTCAGTGTCTTGCTCAAGGACACTTCGAGATGCGGACAGAAGGAACTGGGGATCAAACCTTAATTAAAGACTGACCCGCTCTACTTCCTGAGCCATAGCCTCCCGACTATAAGTTGCATTGCCATTAATTGGCTGCCTGCAGGCACGGTAAAGGCTAGGCAACAGTTTCCTACCAGTCCAGTTTGTATGGGCAACATCAGCAAAACATATTTGTAGCACAGTTGGTCAGAGATTTACAGACATACAAGGTTGACAAAATGACACTTAATCACACAAATTAACACTGAAAAAAATCAGCAGTCTAACTGGGATCAATATATTTAGGATACTTAAATCACGACCAAACAGGCTTATTCCTTCAGGAGTTGGTATCCTTTCCTACAGTTAAAATGATGTGCAAGTGAGCTGTCAATGAAAGAAATCTCTCCCGTTGTGCACTTGCATAGAACAGCTCATAAACGCTGAGCTAGGTGTGACAGTTTTCTTGTCTGCAGGTATAACGTCAAAATTAAGTTATTAAAATGAATCATTACTGACCCACAAAAGGAGAGAGACAGTTTCTAGTTTGTTCTATTTCTAATATTTAAAAAAGTCCCTATTGAGGTGTCAATTAAAAAAACTAAAATGTTCGGAAGAAAATGAAGTGTGCTAACTTGCCAAAACTGCAGGTGTAAACACTGTAAACAGATTAAAATGTAATTAAATGAGTTGAAGTTGCAGGAACTGAAGTAGTTTAAATATGAAGTGTAATGAAGGTGTGGCCTTGACCACTTTGCTTGTTTGCAAGCCATGATGTCTCTCTCTTTCTCATGGGTGAGCCAAATTCTCTGGGTGGGCAAAGCAGAGAAAGGGGAGGTAACCATAACCACACCTGACTTTATGAGGTTTGTTAAAAAAAATAAAAACTCATAAAGTGAAATTTTCATGCCATGGGACCTTTAAAATGGCTGAAGCAACTGAAATGTCAGTTGACTTGCAAGCGCCGAAAACAGTTTAATTGTCAATTAAAGGGGCAATATACGTACAACATTCAGAAAATTGATATAGCAGCAAAACAACTATTTGCTATGTAAAGATATAGTGGAGTAATGGCGTCCTGAGCATTGAATGAAGTCACACTCTCTGTGTGTGTGCGTTGTAATCCGAGCTTCTCTGTTCTTTGTTTTGGTAGCCAGGCCAGCCTTGCAGGCATGTAAGTCCCTCCCTTTAATACTGTTGGCCCTCCCCGTTAAAGTTTTAGTTGAAGAGTAAGAGATAAAAGCACTGGAATGTCAAAAGATTTGTTTACTGCTTAAAGTAGAAATTTCAGTTGAAGTGGAAAAGCTGGAGACAGTTTTTATGTAAGCGCTCACACTCAAAGCAGTTGAACTCTCAATTCAAGGGTAAGAGATGAAAGCAGTTTAAGGGTCAGTTCATGTGCAAGTACTGAAAACAGCTTAGATTTCAGTTCAACACCCCACTTCCCTTAACTTGATTGCCAGAAGTCAGTGTCACCAGCACAATACCAACCCGTTCTCATTCCGAACTCGTAAAAAAATATGACCACAGTCATAACAACAGACGTTTGGGCAGTAGCTGTCAGCGTCAGATACAACGTCAAAAGTGCCCTTCAGCGTGTGTGTAGAACGCACCAGGGAGGGCAGCGGTAGCGAGTAGTATGAAAGCCCAAAAATCCGCATGGGGAGGTTGGTGGGGTGGTGAATGGGTCAAACAACACAGGACTTTCACCCAGGAGAACGGGGATCGTGTCCCGCGTGTCACATTTCCTAAACCCAACCGTCCCGTTCTTCTTTTTTAAACCCAACCGTCCTGTTCTTCTTTTCTAAACCCAACCGTCCTGTTCTTCTTTTCTAAACCCAACCGTCCTGTTCTTCTTTTCTAAACCCAACCGTCCTGTTCTTCTTTTCCTGAACCCAACCGTCCTGTTCTTCTTTTCTAAACCCAACCGTCCTGTTCTTCTTTTCTAAACCCAACCGTCCTGTTCTTCTTTTCTAAACCCAACCGTCCTGTTCTTCTTTTCCTGAACCCAACCGTCCTGTTCTTCTTTTCTAAACCCAACCGTCCCCTAGCCAAGCATCCGTATTTTACGCGATGGGAGTGAGAATGTGTTGACAATACATACCAATTATAATGGAAGGAAAAAAAGTTTTTTAAAAAACAACTGCAATTCCAGAAAAACTATGAGAGGTATGAAAAATGGAACTAATGTCATTAAGTACTAATAGTAGTAGATGAAAAAAATAAAGAGTATCAAGGGGTTAAAGAGGAAAAGAAAATGTTCAAACATTGAACTTTCTATGAGAGAAAGTTGAAAGATATAAAAAAAAAAAATCTGAACAGAAGCAGCATTTAGTGTCCTAAATTAGCCGAATATTTTGAAGTTTGAATGGTGTATCTTTGTGTAATGCTGTGTCTCAAATTGTGCTCTTCTGTACTTACACTTGCTATTTTGAGTAAATAGTGCGTTCACACAGACTGAAGTATGGCCAAATGCAGTGCACTACAAGTACCTGGATGCTGCACTCAAAATGGTCAAAACGATGAGCGTGGAACACAGGACACTACTCGCTCTCAACGGACACCATAGCGGTGGCGATTGAAATGGCGAAAACCAAACTATACAAATGGAATTTATACATGTGTTTTTTGTCAGATAGTGAAAAAAAACAAGCCAATGTATATTTTTGTGGGCGACAATAGGTTGCGGTAATGCTCTGCCCGGATGCAATTTACCATTAAAAAGAAGAATAGTCATTTCCAGTTCCAAAAATTTACACACTACACAAGTGAGTGCATAGTGTACACATTGCACTACATGTAAGTGTACTCACAAAAGTATCTGAATTGAGACACAGCATACTCTAAGTCTAAGTATGCTAAAGTAGTTGACAGACAAAAAAAAAACAAAAAAAACATCCAGATTATTAATAACAAAGATATAAATACGAGAATATGATTATACCTCTAAATGGTAAAGCATGCCATTTAATCAACCCCTGTGCCTACAATAATAGTTCTGGGGCAAGAGATTAAACTACTGAAGCAGTTGCTGCTTTTTGGCTTTTAAGAGCAGGTTACACATTTGTGTCATACAAGCAGGCTGCAATTAAGTGGTTGCTCACTTTCTTAATTACCTGGCAGTTAAAAGGTCAGATGTCATTTAGCTTAATTACAATTTGGCCCAAAGTGCATACCAGTGAGTACAGGTTTACAGATACAGGTAAATTCTTCCAAAGAAATCGAGTGAGATTTCTTCATGGATATGCTCTTCCATGAATGCCATCACAGAAACAATAGGAGGAGGATTTCAGATAACAGGATATCAAGCTAACTGCATAGCTTCGTTTCCAGCCATATTATGTGCAACTGAAATTCACTGCAAAGTTAATGCAGTTTTGTTGTTGCATTGAAAAACAGATTTAGATTGTGTTTTATAATATATAATGTGCTGGATAATGTATGTAGAGGATTACTTCAGTTTGGTTGCATGTACCTCTGATAAGAACAAGAATAGGGAGTAAAATATTTTGCAGGACACCCAAATTTTGGCTCTTTAAAAGTTCATCATAAACATCTATTCACCAACGTCCGGACTATGGCATGTTCTTAGACATGTTACTGTGGTCTCCTCGGCACCGTGTTACGCTCCTGCTGAAATTAAGGGTCACTTGGGTCCCGACTTTAAGAGTCCAAGGTATGCGGGCCCATGGCACTTTATGAGCATGCTGGTTCAAGATCGAAGGCCTTCCCTGGGTTTCATTCCTACACAGCGCCGTTCTACAGGTGGTCGGGGGCAAAGCAGCCGTTGGTCTTACAGCTGCTTTCCGCTCTCTTGGTGCAGGTCAGTTTGTTCCTGGCCTTCCAGCGCTGAGCCAGCGGCTCCATGAACAAGGAGAGAGATGAGAGCAGATAGCAGAGGCCAGCCAGGTAGAAAGAACAGTCGTAAGTCTGAGTGTAGTCGTACAGGAAGCCTACAAAATGCAAACAACACAGGAACACTTTAACAGTCTGTCTATTCATTGGTTAATACAGAACACATTTCATTTATAGTTTATATATCATGTAGCGACCAGCTAAGGAAGCCCATTGTAAGTGGTGATGTGGGGCTTCCACACGTAAAAAAAAAAGAAAGAAGAAAACTGGGAATTAATATTGTTAGTGACTTACAAGCACAAAAACGAGTTGGGATAAGTTTGCTTAACATACAAATTGACTATTATAGTTTTATTTCTTACATTTTTGTGCTGTATGAATAATGAAACTATATATTTTTTTATATATAATAATAATATTTTGAGCAATTATCAATAAAGATTTGTAAATAAAAACTGTGTCATTAGGGGCCGAGCAGCAAAGCTATTAGTCCTGATGGTGGCGCTACAGAGACAGAAGGTTGAATGTTCAAATCTTTAGTAAGTTTTGAGGTCCAATATACTATGTGAAAGAGACAAATATGCCAAATATGTCAGAAATGTAAAAAATGTCAATTTCTCCTTTCAGGTCAGATATCTTAGGGTGATAATGACAACAATGACATAACAATGACTTGAAAACAGAAGGTTCAGTGTTCAAATCTTACATGTGTTCAGAGCTTATATATTTCAGTAAGTGTTGAGGCCCAATATACTATGTGAAATAGACAAATATGCCAAACACTTAACTTTTTTTGTCAGCTCAGATTAGAGGATGGATACCCAAACTGGGTTCGGACAGATATTTAGAAATGATGTTCGGGTTAGGGTCGGGCTCGGTCATGCGATAAGGCATTGAACATTTAAAAATTTAAAAAGCTTATTATATGGGTGCTCGCCTGTGTTAACATATGCTTGTTGCCCCGTGTGTGCTGATGCGCTCATCTGTTGACATTTCTCAATGCCTTCCTACATTTTCTTAATAAAAGCGGGCTTTCCACACAAACAAACGTATGTGTCATTAGTATGAGAAAAAAACGAGATTTTAACTGTTGGGCTTGGACATAAATATCTTAATGCCTGTCGGGCTCGGGCTGGGTTCGGTTACTGCTCTGTCGGACGCGGGCCGGGCTTGGACAGAAAATGCGACCCGATCCGCACTCTAGTTCAGATAGCTTAGTGATAAGAGAATGATTGGAAGACAGAAGGTTGAGTGTTTGAATGTTATATTTTCCATATATTGTCCAGTATACTATGTACAAAGAGATAAATATATCAAAAACATGATCATTTCTGTCGTGTCAGATAGCTTAGGGTGATGAATGAATGATTGGAAGAAGGTTGAATGTTCAAATCCTCTGTTTCAGTTAGACTTGAGATTCTATACTATGACTTTTTTATCACTTTTTTCGACATACTATACTGTGACTTTTTATCCCTTTTTTGACATACTATACTATGACTTTTTTATCACTTTTTTCGACATACTATACTCTGACTTTTTATCACTTTTTTCGACATACTATACTATGACTTTTTTTTTTTTTACATTTATTTATGGCTTTTTATCACTTTTTTCGACATGCTATACTATCACTTTTTTCGACATATTATGACTTTTTATCACTTTTTTTTGACTATACTATGACTTTTTTCGACATACTATACTATGACTTTTTTTTTACATTTATTTATGGCTTTTTATGACTTTTTTCGACATACTATACTATGACTTTTTATCACTTTTTTCGACATACTATACTATCACTTTTTCGACATACTATACTATCACTTTTTTAATCACTTTTTTCGACATACTATACTATGACTTTTTATCACATTTTTTGACATACTATAATATGACTTTTTTCAACATACTATACAATGACTTTTTTTTTTTTTACATTTATTTATGGCTTTTTATCACTTTTTCGACATGCTATACTATGAATTTTTTATCACTTTTTTTCACCATACTATATTATGACTTTTTTAGACATACTATAGTATGACTTTTTAATCACTTCTTTAGACATACTACAATATAACTTTTTTGACATGCTATACTATGACTTTTTATCACTTCTTTAGACATAATATACTATGACTTTTTTCAATATGGTATAATTACTTTTTTCGACATACTATTCTATACAACTTTTTCGTCACTGTTTTGTTCAATGACTACCACTTTTTTCGACATACTTTACTATGACTTTTTTCGACACAAAATACTATGACTTTTTTTTGGCATTTTAGGCCTTTATATGATAGGACAGCTCAGACATAAAAGGAGAGAGAGAGGGGGAATGACATGCAGCAAAGGCTCTCAGGTCAGAATTGCAAGCCTGCTCCTTGTCTACTAGATGTTGCGATTCCACTTGTCATATCACCCAGATAATAGATCCGTGAGATCAGCACCAACCTACGGTGTCAAAGGTTCTGAGTTTGAGCCTCTGGTGTTGCAAGATGATCGTACATATATCTAATCAGGCATTGTGCTGTGGACGACTGTTCTGTATATATTAAATGTGTGTCTGCATTAACACACCTGATTTAGATTAACAATCAGTCCAATTTAGGAAAGTCATCTTATTAAGTCAACCCAGGCTGAAAACATAACCCCAATAGCTAGAAATGTCATCAACCGGACAATAGCTCACTGAGAGCAGCACTTACCTTCAGACTCTGAAGGGTGTGAGTTCAAGCCCCAATAGTTACAAGGTGACCATGTTATACTGAATCGGCCATTGTGCTTTGGTCACTTTCGCTGTTTTTTCTTTTAGATGTTTCTGAGCAGCTGAAATGATCAGCTCATTAGTTTGTGTCCTAGGTTAACATACCACTGGCATTATGCTGTGGGGTGTTTTTCTCCTCTTCTCCATTCACTGCTTTTTCCTTTTCCTCCTTAAAATGCTCGGCCCGACCATCGCTGAGGAGCAGCTATGATTTTCCTTGTATTTTGTGTTCCTGGCAGCTTCTTTGTCAGAATTTCAAAATGATAAGTCAGATTTGTATCTTGGGTTTGTGCTGGAAAAGGTGTACCATGCCATGCATGCATGCTAAGTTAAGTACAGTTTAGAAGATGCTAAACAAAGACAAAAATGAATGCATAGAAAGTCAGCAACAATGAACCAAAGTGAACCTGCAGTCTAGATGATCCATTTAAAACCATTTAAGAAAAAATAGGTACCACTTTCTAATGAGGCAGTCTTTATAAAGCATTTATAGTTGTTGCTTATTGTTTTTGTTGCATACTCAATTCTGATTGGTCAATTACGGCATTCTACGGTCTGTTATTTCTGAGTAGCAGGCTGCTGCTATGGACGCAGTTCTGATTATAGACTGTGGAGGACCATTTTTAATTCAAAAAGATAATTTTTAAAGTAATATTTTGTGTCAAATTATTGATTTCTAAGTAGCAGTGCAATAAGCCGTAATAACGACCCCCTCACTCTGCATGATCCCTAACCTAATGATAAAAAATAGATCATTATTAAGCCATTAATAAGGACAGCTTTTGGGTTGCAATGTTGTGAAAAATACCAAGGGTTGTATTGTCTTTTAGCAAAACACTTGCTTTATCTTTTTAACTTTAGTTATTTGGAAAATGGACAGTTTGACCATTTATAGAAAAGAGCTGCTGAACATCTGAACCAATTAATTCGTTTTTATAAAACATAACTGCAGATTTAATGGCTTCTTATAAGTATTAGAGTATTTATGCACTACAAACATAACTGCAATATTGCCCAATAATAAAGGATAAACACCATCAAGAGAGATTTACAACCTAACAACCCTAATGTTATATATAAACATTATGTAACCATAAATTAACCATTAAAAAAGCCATTACTTAAAACAAAACCTTTTATGAAGGTTGCGTTTTTATAAGGTGGTACAAAAGAATTACATAGCTGTCGGTTCATAAAATACTTTTTGAGGATACTTATGTTTGTCAAATATTACACAATTATTTTCACGTATTATTTTTTTCTCCAGATAATGGACATATAACATTTTTGAATTATAAAGTAAAATCCAATAAAAATCTTTTACATACACTTTTACATTCTTCATATGTCTACATTACAGAGAAGAGCTCAAGGGTTCTATGATGCTAGTATATTTATATGTGGCTTTATATGTGTGCTGCCTAGCAGGTAAAACACGTTATTAAAACACAATGTTGCCTACTAGGTAGCTAGAAATGATACCATGTGTCTACCACTTCAAAAGTTTGTTTAGATCCTGTGAAACTGCTGTTTCGGTACTTTATTCAAAATTCCAAAATAAAAAGACGTATTAACAGGAAGTGGAAGGCAGGACTTAGGTTGTTTGTTTTGGTCGAATCCATAGCTGTGTGTAGCCTACTGTCTTGAGCAACCAAAGCTAGAAGTACACATTGGGTTATGAAAACATTACACCTAATCAGTTTAAAACTCTGACCCTCCACTCGTCTTTTCTGGAACCTGTAAGGTAGGTAAGTGGCTTTCCTTTTCTCAATTTGGCCGGCTGTGGCATAAGTTCTTGGCAGTCAGTTCCAATGCGCTACTTGCGTTAGGCAAGTAGCGCGAGGTCCGGTGGTCTAAAATTCTAAAATTCCCGGTCGATTTTTTGGTCCCACTCCGCCCCTGAGTGGCCCCATAAAGCAGAGAAGGCCATATTGAAGCTGCTGCTGCAACATTTAACAGACAGTTGGCCATCCAGAAGAGCTGGTAAACAGAGCCACATGCTATTTCCGTACCACCCTAAAGGGGGCCTTAGTCACATTTCAACCCCGAAATCCATAAGCTCCCCTGAAGGGATTGCCCAATACAGTGGGCAGGACCATTTCAATAGGTTCAAGGAAACCCCCCTTAGTTTAACTGGGGCCAAATAGGGGCACAAAGAGTTATTTTTCCTAGAAACACATTCACAGAAGAAATCATGATGAGACATGATGTACAAGTTCTTGCAAGTTTCACTGTTCTATATATTGAAGATGAAAACAGGTTTGATTCAGACTCCAGTTCATGTATTTTGCAGATGGTTTTGGGTTTTCTTTTTGGCTTGGTTCATTAGAATGAATCTGCCACAACCTAAAGTAACAGAAACACTGTAACAAAAAACTGATGCCAGATTACAAACAGTTCTTTACTAGACTAATAAAGGCAATCTGCCATCACATAAACAAAGTGACCCAAACCCAGCCAAGGACACAGCTCTGTTATTCTACTTGACTTGCTTCAAGGCAAGATGAAATTGACCCAGTAACCCCTGTATGCATTTTTGTCAAAGCAACCCCAAAGTCCCAGTCTGCATTGAGGGCTTCCCTATCTATAGGCTGTTTTTCTCCTGTGTTTCAGTTTTCCCACTCCATATTGACTGACTGCACACACGCACACGCACACACACACACACACTTGGAGGCACTGCAAGGAATTCAGGGCCCCATGAAAATATGTGTCCCTCCCCACCACACACACACACACACACACACACACACACACACACACACACACACACACACACACACACACACACACACACACACACACACACACACACACACACACACACACACACACACACACACACACACAGGGACAGGGATACACACCTCACCTTGCCTTCTGTGCTGTGTTACAAATCACTTTAGAACAGTAACATAATGGCTAAAACCACATAATGTACACATATGCAGTGCATATGTATGTGATTGTTATTGTGTGCAGGTGGAAAAGTGGGTTAGCACATGTCTGACTAAAAGGTTTTCCATGACGTGATCCACTCACCAGCCAAAGGAGGTCCTGTGAGGCAACCCAGGCCAACAAAGAACATGGAGAAGCCCATGGAGTTGTTAAGTTTCTCCGACCCCACGAGATCTACCTGCAGAGCAGAACATCACATTAAACCTTAAGATCTTCACACACTGGGTAATCTTCTTTCTTATTTGCATTTCAAAATTGAAAGATAAGTGTTTTGCCTGCATTTCAGTACTGTGCAAATCACATATACTTCACATTACTACCATATTACAAGAAACATTTGGTGGCTATTGGTATGGTGTAAAAAAAAACCTGCAACAGTTCAGCAAGTTCAACATGATGGATTACCTGTCAAAAAAAATGCCACAGCATTTAGTAGCTTCTCGTTCTGGCACCTGACATGGCAGCAGTTTGACGGTGAAGCAACGACCTACCCATATCCCCTACTCTTCAAAGTCAGCAATTAGTGTATAGTGTAACTTAGATTTTTTTAAACTGGAGAAGCTAACGCTTACTCT
>NC_053116.1:22439106-22519106 GCF_010015445.1 Perca fluviatilis | reverse complement strand
TTGACAGTGTGTTTATTTAGGTGTCCTTTCCCTAGTCAGTCAACATTACTACGGGCTGTGTTTGAGCAGCCAGGGAATGTCTCTGATAGTAATAGGCTCATGCCATGATATACACACGCTGTGTAGGCATGCCTGGATTACCCACTAGGCAGGTGAAACAAACAAGAAGGGGCCTCAGACCATTAACACCCCAATTTTGTATGAAGATAAATGTGCAACACCTCAATAGTGGTGGGTGATATGCATAAAATCCCCTATCATACGTACATTTTTTGTAAAGAATAATTGAGAATTGAAATTTTATCTAAATCGCAATGTGGCTGCATTTTTTAAAAGGCAGGACTTGTGTCAAAATACTGTCCTGGCCTACAAATCATATTCTACAGACTTAAGAAAACATCTTTGTTTGGTACAAATCCCCACAAACATCACACCATAATCAAACATGTTTTTCAATGACAATGAGAAAAATGATGTAAACGTTATCATTCCCTCCACTATCAGAAATTATAGCGCAATTGCAATATCGACAAAGCAGTCCAGCTCAATGATTAGCAAAACACACCCAGATACTTTAAAGGAACCCCTTCTAATTAATTTCTATGAGGAAAAAAAACACAGGCCTGGACACAAATATGGGCCCAATTTCCATGAACATAGAGGGCCCACAACTTAAGAGTCCTCCGCCAATCACAGCTTTTGGACTGACATTAAAGTGTCCTAAACATTCCAGTCTGTTCTCCACTATCTTAAAAAGCTAACTTTGTCTCTATTGGAGCTGGGAGACATCTGTATTATTGTTTGCCTCAGTTCCAAGGTAGGGTGCACAGTGTACTTGGTGGGTGCTTTAAGGGGACAGGGTGCATGCACTATGTACACACTGACCAGTGTTGTTCGCTGGTGGAGGGCGGTAGGGCTGAGGGCTTTGGGGGTGGGGGTTAAATATTTGCCCCCGGCCCCCTAGTGGATTAATCCGTCCATGTACGTAGCTGTGCCCTGACATCCACGGAATCTACTTATTACAGATGTATTAATGTTTTCCGCACGAATGTTGTCATTAAATGATGGCCCAAAGCGGGACAAAGTCTAAGCTTTGTTTTCATAACGTTTAGGGAACACAACACCTCAGATTGGGACTGTTGAGGCTTGTCGTCCAGCAGACAACCTGTCACACTGGTTCTCGGAAAATATCTGCCACATTACAGTGAATTGTGTAAGTCACTGACAGGACTATGACTGGATACAAGCATTTGAGAAATGAAACGACGGCGAAATTTTAAACATGGCAACCGTCAAACTTTTTTACTCAAAGTGAAACAATATTAGTCGGCCGTCGAAGAGAGTCGGCACAGCTAGCTAACTTAGCTAGCTAGTTAGCTACTAACCTTGAATGCTGAATACCACTAGCTGTTAGCGTGGTTGACCCACATTCCCGAGTGTGCCTTTAAATAACGTTAGCTGGTTTGCCAAGTTAGCTTACCTCTCCCAATAGTGCTGCTGGTTTAGAAGATGTTTACGCTACGAGAAATTGCCAATAGGCCAAAAAACAGGTAGAGAAAACAGTCCCAAGTCCTGTCCAGTATCGATCGGCTGTTGACAAGTTGTTAGAAGTCACCAGCAGGAGTTAGCTAGCAGCAGGGGCTAACGTCAGACTGCTGCTACTAACATAAACTTTAAGTGACTAAGGCTTCAAGTAGCTGACAAATCGCTGAGCTCAAGAGAAAAGAAAAAACGTTTGGACACATTCGGTCGCTAACATATCACATGCAGATAAGCATAGTGAACTGCTAATCCCTCCCCGGCTCTCCTTGTTGTTCCTAGCTTTGCTTTGCTTTGCTCTCCTCCTCCTCCATCGTCGTCACATGCCAGGACACACACACACACACACACACACACACACACACACACACACACACACACACACACACACACACACACACACACACACACACACACACACACACACACACACACACACACACACACACACACGCCAGGCTGAATCCAGCAAACAACTTTCTCAAGCTGTCAAGGTCTCTGTATTACGCACTGTTGTTTCTGTTATAACATGGGGCATTTATTTGGAATCTGCACTGATACAAAACAGATTTAGGTGGCTTTGATCATATCTGCAGAAATAAACCCTTTAGGGCAAATTTGTGATTTTGGTCTAAATAAATAAACTAATCTATATAGAATTGGATTGCATGACAAAACACATATTAGAAGCAACAGTTATTTATCTAATATTTTTTCTTGCCAAATTTTACATATCTACCAGGCAAAGCAAGACAGTGCCCCAGACCCATAGGGCCCCTCAAGCAAGAGCCTCTGGTTCACTGTGCAGCATAATATAAATATTTTTAATTGAAACTTTGTCGGCAGTAGATACTATTAAAATATTAACCATAAAGAAATAACTATGGTTTATTACAACTTGGGTTTTATTTCTGTTGCTCGGTTATGATAACATTGTACTAAAATGTTATTACTAAAACCTGGTAACAAACTGCCTGTAATGAAAAGAAACTCTGTGCCCAAATCCCTGTTTTTAGACTATTATTATTATTATTATACTATTAATATTTCACCATGCATATTCCTAAATTAGTTTGTTGTCAATCTAATCATCACACAACAATCCATGCATAGGAATAAATGCAGCTCATAAATGCTCATTTTTGCTCTCAGCCCCACCACCCAGCCATGGTTTATACATTGAAATTTACTTTCTGCATTCATAATGACATGGATTTAGAAGCTGCTGCTAAATTGAGCATATCATTTCCACAAGAAACGTAAGAACAGTCTGGACTCATTTGCTGTTTTGTAATTCTGTTACCAGGATATAGCTTAACTGAAACAAATATCAAATGTCAATCACCTATAAGTATAACTCATTCCTGCCAATAAATACAATTAAAATAAAATTCATTATTGTACTATAACTATTTATTTTTTAAGTATGTATTGTTAATATTTATGTATTTTGTACTTGTTACTGTAAGTCTAAAACTTTCTGAAATACACATACACACACTGAAATACACAAATACACAAAAAATAGACCAAAAAACAACCTCTGTTAACACTGATAGATACAACTATAAGACTTCAAGTAAGTAGACATTGACATTTTATTTAAAACAATGATGGATTATAAAAAAATCAATTCAGCCCTGTAGACATGTAGTTTGCTCCATGCGTCAGTGGATGTCTCTGTTTAGTAATATGAGCCGATGGCTTTATCAGTCAGGGGCGTCAAATTAGTCAGCGATGACACATTTCAACCATACAGTTTATGGTTTCAACGCTGAAAAAATGACGTGGACTCAAATTCAAACTCGAGCGGATGTGCTGTTTGCAAATTCAGCAGAATGGGTTTCAACTTTTGTGTGGTCTTTGTAATTAAAATGTCACCAATTTTATAACTTATTTGAACAGTATTTAAGATATTTATTGTGTAAAGTATAAATTTAGATTTTATTGACAGCAAAGATAATAATTTCTTTGAATCGCATGCTGCACATAATCTAACACAGTAAAGATACAGGCAGAAATCAGGCATTAATTCACTCTTTATTTACAACTGTTATGTTAACTGACAATAGAAACCGGAAGTTCAATGAGAGTTTCTCTCCCTCCCTCTCTTTCCTGTTGATAATGAGTGATACTCTTCCAATAAAATTGCGGTAAACTCTAATACTTAACCAACTTTTATGTAAAAAAGTCAAGCCACCCTCCACCCCCAAAAATACATATGTTAAAATGAAACATTGTTATGTGGCTATATTACAGAGCTAAACAAATAAGCTCCCTTGCATTGTATGTAAGTATTTGCCTTTAAACATCACAACTTACTTCGTACTTCCAGGATCTTGCTTACAGCTCATTTCCTTTGCACTGAGGTATCGTTTATGTCCACAACAGGCCTCACACAGGCAGTCAAAGCATTAGTTGATTCTGCAAATGCAAATGTTTTAAACTGTTTCTGTGAAATGAGGTCAGTAAATTCAACATTTAACAGAAATGGTAGTACTTTTGGTAGTAAATTCAGTTTTAAGTGTAGATGTTCCACTCTTTTCATCTCTTGCCCTTCCTGTCAGAAAACCTGACCAGAAGTGACCTACACAGCCTGTCTGTCTGATTCACGTTTTCAGGGGATGTCCATGTCTCCATTAGAGGCATGGGAGTGCCGTTTCTCTAAATCACATCCAGCTCTGGTGTCAACATTCTCTTTGCTCTCCTCATCCTGATCCTCTGATCCTGATCTCCTTCTGAGACGCAGCCCGGGATCTCTCTGTGTCGGGATCTGGAAGCTTGAGAAGGAGCTTCCCAACGATGGTCTCTTCTCTAAAAACAGCACAAACACAATACTTCAGAAAATGAAGTGAGTGAACGTTTAGAGCAGGCAAGTGAAATCATACATTGTAAACGGATGCTGAAATAGAGAAGGAATTTCAGGAAGTATATTTACAGAACAGGCTATGAAATATGATGACCATTTATTTATTCACATACGATCTCTGATCTAAGAAAATGGTGTCGCACAACTCTTTACATGAGGCAATGTTAAATGTCAACCCAACCACAGCGACCGCATTTAGCGCTGGCATTTAAAAATCTACAGTACGCTCTGGGGAAATAATTCAAATGATGATGTAGCAATAAACATAAATGATTATTTAAAATACACACTTGTCACCACATAATATGAAGTTACTGAGGTAACGTTTTGTTATCAAACAACCTGTGTTTCACATTAAAACAGCTGTATGGAAACACTGAAAACATCAGATCTGTGTAGAGCGATGAGAAGAGTATAATGTTCCTCAAATGAATACATAAAACAAACAGAAATTTCATATTTCCATCATGTTTTCCGCCAGTTGAGGTTTGACTGGCGCTCTTTTAATGACGTCATCTTGTTGCGCCCTTCTGCCATGATATAATGGCACCCGTCGGGATAATCGGCTGTTTATCTTGATGTGCTCAACTTCTAATATTTGAATGCAAACAAGTATTATTTCGCATTATCTTTTGCTTATTTTCCGTCAATTTGATTACAATTTGTTGTCATTTGGATGGAAATCGGGCTAATCGGGCTGTTACTAATAACATTAACGGTGGCTCCTTTCTATTCAAGTTTCCCAGTAAGCCATGACAGTGTGACAGAGAGCCAGTATGCAACTGAAGCAGCTAAATGGAATTCAGCTATAATAAATTGTATTATTAATTTAATAATTGTATTATTGTTTTGTGCTTTTCCTACTGTGACATGCCAGAATGTATTCCGTGAAAAGTGCCTAATGTCAAAGTGTTGCCCTTCCTCGGCTGGTGTAAAAGTAGAAAAAAAAGCTCTTTTAAAGCTACACGTTTTTCTCATGTCACACAATGCACCGTCTCATCATGCAGATGGGTCACGTACCGCCTGGTCCGATTGGTCGCATCAGTCTGTTCATCTGGACGTTCCAGTGTTTGACATTGGTGCTCGCCTGGCGAAGTTTCCGCTGTGCAGCCTGTCAGAGATAAATAGCAGCTCATTAAAATGAATGCCCGATACCTACAAGCAATAAAGACATCAACTTCTGTTAGCAATACCACCAACTACAAGTAATATAAATATCAGTAATAAGTATCTAAGTATATAAGTAATAAGAGGTTACAAAGTTCTTTCACATTAAAGGTCCCATGGCATTTCACTTTATGAGTTTTTTTAACATTAATATGCGTTCCCCCAGCCTGCCTATGTTCCCCCAGTGGCTAGAAATGGTGATAGGTGTAAACCGAGCCCTGGGTATCCTGCTCTGCCTTTGAGAAAATGAAAGCTCAGATGGGCCCATCTGGAATCTTCTCCTTATGAGGTCATAAGGAGCAAGGTTACCTCCCCTTTCTCTGCTTTGCGCCCCGCGAGAATTTGGCCCACCCCCGCGAGAGAGACATCATGGCTTTCAAACGAGCAAAGTTGGTCAAGGCCCCCCCCCCCCCCTCCACCTTGCCCCCCTCTCTCCTCTTCAGTAGCTACAGACACAGAAATGGCACATCCTAAGGAAAGCTCATTGTGGGACTGGCTCTAGTGGCTGTAATTCTGCACCAAGGCTGAATTTTGGGAAAGAGACTTCAGATACAGTATTAGGGGACCACTAAGGTCTATATAAAAGCATCCAAAGAGCACCATGTCATGGCACCTTTAAAGAAAAAATATTGACTATTACAATATAGAGACATGTTCTATACTGGCTCTCTTTAGGGAGATTAGCAAAGCAGAAATAACACCCCACAATGTACTAGTGATACCATTAAATGAAAAAATAAACCAAAAAATTAATAAGTCACACAAAGTCTCCAAAGGACAGAGTAAGCCTCGGTAAATAGATAGGAGGCATAAGTGAACCAGTTAGACTCGGTTGTTTGACACTGCACTGCTGTTTGGACTTTAAAATCACTGAACTGTTTTAAAGGACAGACCATAAAAGCTGTCTGTGTTATACTGCATATTGTAATGTGTTGCCCTGTCTGAAACTACATGTAGATGGCGTCGTCTTGGCTCTGTCATCCTTGTAAATGAGATTTAAATCTCAACAGGCTCTTACCTGGTTAAATGAACACAAATTAATAAATAAAATGTATTGAATTAATACAAGTAGTATAGGCTTGAAATCTAACTAACAGGTGTGCAACATAAAATTTAAGCCGAAACAGCAGCACTATCACACTAGATCCCCAACAAGCAACATTTCCTCAAAGAGATCAATAGCTTGGACTCAGTTAAATGTAGTTTTGATGATTTGATGATTGTTTTCTCATTTAACTGTGAGGTCTGTATTTATTGGTTCTTACCACTACATCCTGGTCAACCCTGTGCCGGTTGGCGCGGACCTCCTCCAGCTGCCTTTGCGCCTCGTCCAGAGACCGGGACTTGGCCTCCATTTCCTGTTTCAGCTCCTGCTTCTCTCTCTGTGTCTTCAGGATGTACTCCTCCTGTTCCTCCTGCAGTCTCATCAGGGCCTTCATTTTCTCCTCTTCCTCTGCCAGTAACCTGGACACCACAGAGAACACAAACAATAGCATTTTCATTTAAAAATGTATGATTGACTTCTTACTGTTTAAGAGGATCAAATATGTCTATAATATTTCAGACATCACAGTGAGCAAAGATGCACAGAGCATAATGCGAGCTGTTTGCAGATTAATGAGCTCAATTCATCAGAAACTTTTACGTAGAGAGCACAGAAACGGCGACACAATAGATCTGACTGAAGACAGCGTTTAACAACTTCCTCTGTTGGTAGCTCAACTTCCTCAGGAACATAACGCAACATGAACCTTTCAACAGCTGAGTTTAATATCTGCTGTCAGCACACAAGAGCACCTTCCTTCTTCCAGCTAAAAGATTCATGTTTGCAAGCTCTTAACCAAAACAAATTCATTCTTATTGTGCTGTGAATGTGCATATGTCTCTAACATAACACTCTACCCTGCTTGAGCGTAGCGGAAGGCCTCCTCATCTCGTCTGGCTTTGATCTCCTGCTGCAGCGCCTCCTCTAAACGCTTCTGCATCTCCTCCAGCTCCTGGATCCTCTTCCTCTGCCTCTCTGCCTCCTCCTCTTTTAGAGCCATCTCTGCCTGCATGCTGACCCGAGCCTTGAGCAAGAAGCAAGAAGGAATCAACGCTCAAATCTTTTTGCTTCTGAATTCAAACTCTTTTCTTCCGTTTTATTTTTTTGCCTCCACACTCACCTCCTCAGCCTCTCGCAGCTGGACCTCCAGGGCCCGCTGGAGCTGTTCATGCTGCTGACGTCTCCTCTGCTCGTCCTGCTCCAGGAGGGCCTGAGCCTGCTTTTGCGCCTCCTTCAGAAGATCCAACTCCGCCAGCTTACGCTCCCGTTCCTCCTGCAGGGCCCGCAGCCTGTGCAGCTCCTCCTCCTTGGCCTGCTGTCTCTTCTCCCGCTGCTCCCGCTGTTCGCGACGCTTCATCTTCAAATCTTTGTGGAGGGACGTTTTGCCCTCCACATGCAGCCTGATAGCTGTTTGAATGGCTGTGAAGAAGACAGTGTTTAAAGTCTTCATATGAAAATGAAGCTTTTAAGATCGATCCATGACTTAAGTAGTGATTAATTTCAATCACTGTGAGTCTCTTCTGACCTGTAGTCCACTCCTGTCTCTGTTTGGTGTCTGAGGCGCTCATCTCATAAGTCTTGGAGAGGGTTTTCAGACAAAACATGCACCTCTTCCCATCCCGGTCTGGTAGCACCTGTTCAACGAGGAAAACATTCATTTTAATGAATACATATCCCTCCTTCACTTCTGTTATTACATTTGTTGTGACCATTTCTCAAATAAACAGTGGTGAGGAGAAAAAAAAATGGTGAACTCACAGGGTTAAAGACGTTTTTGATCCATTTTGAGCCAAACAATATTTGATCGTCTACTTCCTATAATAAAGCATGATTTTAGAATGATTGCTTGTTTTCCTTTAGAGTAACACATGTTGCAGTGTGTAGTGCTCTTGCTGAAAACAATAACAGAACTTGACCAGATTTTTCTTTGTCATTACTCGGTGTGGTATTGTGTGGTACTGTGTGGCATTGATGAGCTAATAATTGACCCTGTGCTCATGTCAAAAGCCCAGGTAACAATCGCTCGATTGGAGGCTTCAGTTTCAGAATGGGTCATTCATGAGAGCGAGGCTGGCACACTAATATAGAGTTCAGTTCACTTGAGCTGTGTGAGATTTGTGAGGAAATCTAAACCAAAGCAACATTTAATTTCCACCTGTTTTTTTAAAGATTATTTTTGGGGCATTTTTAGGCCTTTAATTGACAGGACAGCTGAAGACATGAAAGGGGAGAGAGAAGGGGTAATGACATGCAGCAAAGGACCGCAGGTCGGAGTCAAACCCAGGCCCACTGCGTCAAGGAGTAAACCTCTATACGTGGGTGCCCGCTCTACCAACTGAGCTATCTGGGCGCTCCTATTGTGTATTTTATAAATTTGAGGGGGGGGGGCTGAAGTGATTAGTAACACTGCACTATGCATTTTAACAGAAAGCAGAACAAAGAAAGTTGTGTATATTGTGAGTAAACTGTGTAGTAAAAAACAAAAGTAAACATGTTAAAGCGTAACAGGTCTTGGGGAGTACTACTGCATATGTGAAAATAGATGTCTAAAGCCTTTTGTGGATCCAGAGGGAACTGCCTGAAATCTGACAAATGGTTGGAGCTGAAGAGGTGAGGTTACCAGATCTGTGCGGCTAGCCACTACTACCATGACACACTCTCTGGTTGCATTGATTTTTACTTTTTTGTAATTTGTTTTTTAATTTGTTTTTTAATAGGACATTGTTATAGAAGTGCAACACTAAATCAATGGAGCTCTTTACTAAGGTTTAAATTGGATACATCATCCTAAATTCTTTGTACACTTTCAGTGTCGGAATTTTTGTGAGTTTTTTCTAACTAACTCTTTATAAAGATGTCAGACTAAATGTCAGTTAACCCCTTGTGTTGTCTTCCATTCGACCAAGCATCGTCCTCCCGGGTCAAAACTGGAAATCACTTTTTCTAACGTTTTTGTCTCTTTTGGCACTTTTTTCAATGTTTTTGGCACTTTGACGTTTAACGCTTCCTTTCACTACCATGTATAAACACCACTAACACCAACTCATTACTAGATTTACACTTATTTTTTGGAATTCATGGTCAATAAACCAAATTTATAGGAAATTATACCTTATTCTTGAGTTAAAAAGCAGAAATTATGAATTTTTTTGACTAATATTAAAGGAAAGATAATCACATAATGGCATATGTCAACGTTCAGTCGAGATACTGTTTTGAAAAATTTCAATTTTTTTTCAAATGCTAAAAATTTTTAAAAAAACACAAAATTCAATGAAAGTATAGATTTGTGTTGTACTTAACGAAGTGCATTGTATGGAATCATCCATTTTATTTTTGGGTAATCAAAATTAGGGAGTTAAAAAGAAACCCATATTTCTGATATAGACATTTAGACAATGGGTCAAATTTGACCCAAAGACAACACACGGGTTAAGCATTTGGTCTCCTCCTCTCCCCATGTGCTCCTACAGCTTATTTTATTGCGTTGTTATTTTGTTGCCTTGTTTTTCCCTTTTCTGGTTGTTTTTCTACCTGTAATCGGTCTGAAAGTCCAAACAATCAAAAAAATATCACACTATAAATGAACCGAACTATGATTCAATTTGATCTGGACCGAGACCCCCCTCTTTTCATTGGACCGGCTGTTTGGTCCAGACCGTGGTTCAGGGGAGTTTTCATAGCTGTAATTTTGGTACGGATCAAACTGAAAAGCCTTTAGTCAAGGAAAGGGTCCAAATTAAAATAACACTGGTTTGCTTTAAAACAAAACAAAAAAATGTCTGCCCTCCTCCCCATCCCAATCATTTTTGTACAGGCGACTCCTCGTAGCTTGTTGCACATGACTCCGGATTTTGAGCAATTCAGCAAGTGTTTAATTTGAATGCTTTCTTTGGACATTGGCCAGTAATTCACAAGAAAAAACAAAAAAATCTGTTAACCATCTTGCGACACCTTGGGAGGAGTCCCAACACCTAGGTTTGATACCTCTAGCTTAAAGAATGATATTTGGACTCAAATGTACAAATGAAAGCAGATGAGCAGTATTTTCTTTCTGGATAAACTGACAATGAATACACAGTTCTTTCCAGTGTTAACAGTGTTTAGCTTTGAAAGACGATCATCTCCAGCTGTTTACCTCAACACAGCAGTTCCCGTCCAGAACTATGTTGCCCTGGCAGTCCTTGCGGTCCTCCCCGGTGTAGTAGGACAAGTTGCTCGGCCTTAAGGTGAACCAGCGTTCCTTCCAGTTTCTCCTCAGCTGGCCTTTCTTCCACAGATAACCCTGCATACACCCCGACCGACACACACATATACTGTCACCAACACAATGCGAAGAATGTCAGAAACCCAAACACATACCTCTGGTCGCAGATGGGTCCCCTACCTCTTTGAGGACATCACCAACTATCTCCCTGTATACTTCCTCTATAGCCATGCTGATTATGCTCTTTTCAATTCCTCTGGTTATCTTTCCCGAGTTCATCATCGCCAGAAAAACCCAAACAGTAATGCCGCTCTGCTGCACTGAGTCTTGGGAGAAGAAGTCCTCTAATTCAACACAGTTGAACTCAATACTCATACCCATACATATCTTCTTTAGGAGGTACTCCACCTGAAGAGGAAAAGAAACCAAAGGTCTTGAGAGTGAGAACTAATGTGGCACATTTTAATGATCTGTCTTTGCTGCATTATACTCAGGGGAAGAAGTTTCTAGGTCATTATTTATTCAACTATAATCAAGTACCTGTTTTTTGGAGTGTTTTTGTACTTGAACTTATTTTAGTGACTTTTCTCTAAAGTTTTTTTTACTTCACTACAGTTGGGGAGCTAATCACAATAAATGGTTGATTGGCAGATAGGATTAGAGCAGTCTGGTTTTACTTTATTTTTGTACTTTTTTTTTAGTAGTTTATAATTTTCAACACAACACCACAGTAAAGATCACATCCAACAATGTCCTTTCTCAAGAGTAACTTTTATTTATGTTACTTCTTAATTAAATATACCTCAGTAACAGTATTTACGACACTGTAGTACTAATTACACCACAGATTTCTTCGTACAGCGGTTGGTGTGTGTGAAGCACATACTGAAATAAAACTGGATAATGTTTTCTTAAACCCAGCATGACAGAGACTAGTCTTTGAAATGTAGGGCTTTCTCTTGGCAGCAACTCTGAAAAACACACAACAGGAAACCAAACCGAGTTTGCAAGTGAGAAACAAGCCCACACTGATGCATGAAAAGAGCACAGCGTTCCATAATGGCAAGAAACAAGGTTTCAGGCAGGGTGTATTAAGTGGTTGTAGATCCACCACCACTTTTAGTTCACAGATTACTGACTATAGTCTCTGAACTGTACTCAACAACCAGAGCATTATAACTTAAAAATATCCATGTGGCTAAATTTAGAAACAAGTGTCACTATCATTACACACGGCCATTATCAACTTTGATTCAAGATGTGCATATTTGTTTGCTTATATAATCTTACAATAGCAAATGCTTTTTACAGTCCCCATATAAATATTTTAAAGTTATAAAGTTTTTTTGTGATAGAAATTGTAATGAGTGAGTGTGAAGAAATTCCTTTAAATCTAAATATATTCTAGTTGAACCTACCTCGTCAGGGACCATAACCAAAGGGTACTTGTCTTCAGAGAGAAAATTAAAAAGGCACCAAAGCCGAAAAGCATCCTTCTCTGGCAGAACAGTACTGCTGGTTTTGTCCGTCTGGTAGTTTTTCTTTGCTGTAAGCGTCCAACAGAGCTCATCTACGTTTTCCTTAATAAAAGAGCCTTCAATAACCTACAATAACAAAATGCAGAGATTGAAAAAACTTTAACAGCATCCTTGCCTACACATTAGAATTTGACAAAACAAAAAGAGCATGTTATATATTATTATGTTATAATTGAGTTGTATCACCTTGTCCAGGATGTATTTGTTGAGGTAAGGCATATAACCCTGACTGGAAACTGGACCATCATCATCATCCCTGAAGTGCTCCTCCAAAGCAACTGGGTCATGTGGGATAGACAAGACTGTACACAGGTTGTGGGACAGCACCTGAAAAATCACAACGTACAGGACGGAAATATTAATAAATTAATAAAATAAATAAATAACACATTCAGAGAAAAATTCATTTTGATCTTTAGGGAACTGAAATTTGTACCTTTCTGCACATACATTAGTGTGAAAATATATATAAAGAAATGTGCGTGTAAGAGGTCAACGTACTGCTAGAGGTGTGAATCTTCACTGATCTCCCGATTTGATTCGATTACGATTATCATGTCAGCGATTCAATTCAATTTGATATCTCGATGCATCACGATGCGTCAAATACATTTTACTATTAAAGCCATATAGGATATTTAATTCATAGCTTTTAATTCAAAACTACAGCACTGAGCACATGGCACTTCCTGAATGTGCAAAACATAACAGAATATGTAAACAGAAATGTTGTTAGGCCTACACTAAATTGTAAACAGAAATAATCGATTATGAGCCTGCCAATTATCGATGCAGCATTGTCCATGTCCACAATTCGATGCATCGATTATTTGATTAATTTCATCACCTCTACGTACTGCATGGCAAACATTTTAAGACCCAATGTTTGAACTGCAAAAAATAACCTTTTTATTTGGTTTAAAACCAATAAAATCTAAATTTGTGCAGCAGTTTTCATACATTCAGTGGAGCTCGAAGTGCTTTACAGGTGACTGACAAACTAAAAATACAAATTGTAAAACAATGGGAGACTTGTTAAAAAATATAGTTATAAGATTGAAAAATGTGCATGAAAATAGAAAGGTGAATATAATATGAATAAAAAATGTGACAATAGGCAATACAAAATAAAAGATGAAAACAATTCAGAAGATTTGTAGGTTATATGTTTTTTGTTTGTTCTTTAAAGTAAATTATAAGTTACATAAACTACTATATGTAATCAGTGTACTACTACTAGTAGTACATTCACTGCAATACATGTCTTCAAATGTGAGCATGCAATGTCTTAAGAGATCTGTTGCATGTTATCAGACAACCAGTCTCCGTGTGTTGAGCCATAACCACATCCTGTCTCTAGTCTCCAGTGCACTACAACATCTGTCAGTTTTGAGGCCACGGCATGCAAACTGCTTTCTTTGAGCGCGTCTAAAGAACATGGTGCCTGTACACAGGCTGCGTGCATGAGGGGGATAAGCCTAGTCATGAGGCTGACTCGCTGTGGGCCAGCGGCAGGCAGCATATCGCAGGAACGTGGAGGTGGCTGGAAATGGAGTCTGATACACAGCAAGACCAAGAAGTGACATAACAATGAGATCAACAAAAATACAGTGGCTTCATTGACGCCCTGTGGCTAGAGACAACAATCACCAACATGTTTCCACTTTGTCCTTGCTCTCACTGTAACAATGTTCTTTTGACGTACACAGGCTCATGTCTATTCAACTTGCTGTTCTCTGGTCAGGTCCAGTGCCAGAGAACCCTTTGCACTACAAGCTGGTACATGGAGGTCCAGTGTTAAGTACAGCTTGGAGATGAGGGCTCCCATTCATATAAAGACTGAGAGCAAACTGGTACTCTCATGCTCTTGCCAGACAGAGGTGCATATTGTGTCCTCTTTCAGCAGTGAAAGCATTTTTATCGAAATATAGAGAACAAACTTGTTCCTTGTTGGACAGCATTTGATTTAAAAACACAGGAAATGTTGAGGATGATAAGTATTATCAGATTGCGTACACACTTATTTCCTGAAGCACAGAATCAAATGTAACAAAGACCAAAGAACAAATGCATTTGTGACATTTTGTTTGCTGAGCATTTCAAATATTTTCACCTCATCCTCCTCAGAGCGAGCCCACGTGATGGGAAATGAATTGAGGTAAGAAATGAGGCAGCAGAGTAAAAAGACGAATAAAAGTCTAATTTTACAGGTAGAGGACCCCCCACTCACCTTCAGCTGAGACTTGGACACTTTACCGCTCTTCTCCAGATCCAGGGCTGTGAAACCGTACCAGATGGACTTGAGCAGCTCAGACCGCAGGTCCATGTCTGCAGCAAAGTTACTTTCTGGTTTCCTCCTCCACGTCTCTTCTTCTTCCCTCTGCTGTTCACACAGGGCCCCTGGGTGACAGGCAGACACCCACACTGTGTTGCTGCTGTCAGGCAGGCATGAGGCTTTACCAACCTGCTGGCAGCGACACCTGCAGGTCGTCCATAGTCACTAATGGAGAGGGAGGGTCTGATTGTTTACTACATGATCTGATCCTGCCTTCCAGTGGTGAAAGAAGTACTCACATCCTTTAAAGTAGAAATAACACAATATAAAAATATTTCATTACAAGTTAAAGTCCTTGATACATAGTACATTTTAGTACAGTTTTAAACTATATTACCATTATAGTTGTATTATTACTGATGCGTTAAGGTGTAATCAGAATTTAATCTTGTATGTAGGTGGTCGAAGTGGAGATCATTTTCACAATCTACTTATATTGTTGGATAGCCTACTCGTTATCACAAGGCATACTGTTTTATAAATAAAATGAAATGTCATAAGTGTTCTCAGGAAATCTTAATATGCAAAGTAGCGAGCAACTAAAGTCAAATAAATGTAGATAGGTATAAAGTATAAAATAGAAATACTCAAGTAAAGCACAAATACCTCATAATTGTAGCCTACTCAAGTATCTACTTTGCACCTCTGCCGCCTTCAAGGGCTGGTCGTAGTATAGAATTTTCAAGTACTACTAAATATGAATGTGAAAATCGGAAAAGGACTATAGGAGACATGTTTAGTGGAGAACAGATTTTATTAGTAGTTATTTTATTACCGCTGTATTATTTACAAACTAACTAGTTTTCTCTTATCCCTTTTGCTCTAGCTAGCGTTAACTGTCACATAAATTAGCTTATAACGTTAATTAAATTAGCAGATAACGTTAGCTCTAGCTAGCTCGGGTGTGTAAACGTTAGCTAGCTACATATATAACGTTAGCTACCTAGCTAACGCCCATTTCATTTAGCTAACGTTAAAAGCTCAGTAAAAATTTTAATTTTCCCACTGGGGATCAATAAAAAGTATAAATTCAAATTAACTATATTGTTTATGTGAGTCTTTTACATTGTTAACGATGTACAACCTACCAGTATGTAGCTATGTATGTAAATGTAGGCTACCTTCTAGACAACATTAGCCTGGCTTTAGACGTCTAGCCACATCTCACTTTTTATCGAGAGCATTTCAAATAAATAATCTAGCTAGTAATGAAAATAATGGAGAGGTAGCTAACGTTAACGGGGTCACGACACATATATCCATCTAGAGCCTAGAGTCCCTTCCTTTGCGGTAAATTAACTAGTCACGTACAGCGCTGTGGAGATGTTCTTGTGTGTCTTTTATGTTTTGGTTAGCCAAAGACATGTCCCACAGAGGCTGGACAGCAAATTGTCTTTGGCCGCGGCAAAAAGCAATCACGTGGTAAAACAACTTTCGCGTCGTTACCATGGAGCTGTTTATGAAAATCCGTTGCTCATTGGTCGACAATTTTGTCATCACCAAAGTGCGCGCAGTCATTGGTTAGTACGGTTTCTTGTTGCAACCAATGGCTAAACCCGCTTTTTACAAAACTGCTGCGAGTCCAGGAAGTTGACTGACTGCGGAGTAAAAGCAAAAAGGACATAACAAGGGATCTTTAAACCTGCACATAACGCCTGGAAAACTATTTGGAATTAATTGTATCAGAAGTACTTTATTGGAAGTACAGAAGAAAGTAACAGAGGCCCTTTTCTATTTTAAAGTATGTAACGTATGTAATAAACGGCTCTACGTGTGTATGTAGCATATGCTCACGAGAAAAGATTTGACATTAAAACAGCTGAAGTTAGCGTTAGCCTTCTGCTCGGATCAAAGCTAACGCTAATCTACTTCTTTTCTCAATGTAGGCTAGTCAACACGTTGGTTTGCAACGTGCACAGGCATAGATACTTGATCAGGCTAATAAATGCCATTATTATTATTTATAATAATACTATTATTTTTTTACTGTGCTTGGCATTTGGCTACATGGAGCTCTAGCTTTCTTAACTTGCTTGTTTTTCTTGCTTCCAATCTTTGGTAACGTTGGAGCGGTCAAATTGTGAATTGTTGAAACTTTGAAATAAATTGTAGTCTGTTTTTTTATGTTTCTGCTGGTGCATGATTTGTGTATTTAGTCTATCTCTGTACACAGTTTACTATTAGCCGTATAGTGTTTAAGCTTGGTTGCTCATTTATGTTTGCCATTTGTTGCTCCTATAGTTGCTCTTCACACCTTGCTATCATCATGGACTCCTCTCCAGTCCTTCGTCAGCAAAGTCACAACAAAATCCGCAGTGACTTCATGAGGTAAGCCAGTTTATAAAGTATTAAAGACATTTTTCACTTTGTTTTCTCCCACCTTTAGGGCTTAATTTGAAAACCTGAGTACTTTTTTGGGTGCAACTAAAAAGTACCAAAAGCTTGCATTGAATGTCCTGTCATATTTGTAATCTTGTTTACTTATTGTTTGAATCAGTTAGTTCTCTTATTTAAATCAAAATGTGTGGCTGCTTTTTCTTTAGGCAACATTTTTTGTTTGGCTGCTTGTATTTAGACATTTAACATTTGCACATGTTGGCTTCTTTTGTTAAACAAAAAACAAGAGAGAAATTTAAATATTTCTCAAGAAATGTGTTTGGTATTGGTACCAAAACTCTGGTATTGGCAATAGCAATAAAATAAAAATAAAAAAATCAAACAATGTGTAACTCTAATTGCATTTATTATTTTGCGACTGACTGGTTATCTCCACACAGAACAAAGAATGAACATAACAAAATGCCAGCGCACCCAAAGCCTTCCAAAGGCCTCTCTGCACCTCACCTTTCCAACCAGAATATTGAGAACCTGGATCCAGGAAACTCTGAAATGGGCAGGAGGGCACCTGTGCGGCCAGGTGTTAGTAGGCTTCCAGTGCTTGCAAAGTCCCTTTGTCTTCCGACTCCGTCCGACTTCAGTAAATCTCACTGTAGGTGGGAGGAGAAACCTCTGGCTGTAAGTGCTTCCTTCATGTCCTGCAGATTTAAATGTAATGTTTTCTATTTAATCAGATTAATCATGCTTTATAATTTTCCTACAGGGGAAAACTAAGAAGAAAAAGCCATGCACCAGGCCTGTACCTTTCAACCTGTCTCAGCCCAAGAGCTCAAGAACGGCCACTGAAAATAAGCAGCCCCCCACTGTTTTACAATCAAGGACTGGTACTCATGCTGTCCAACCTGAAAACAATGTATGCAATGCTCGTCTAAAAACCCAAAACATAAGCGCGAAACCTACTAAACATCCAGCTTTGTTAAACCACAATATGGACTCAACTAAAGGTACAGGGAAGTCTATTGTAAAGGCTACAGGAAGTACATCCCAGCTATCAGGACCGTCTGGGCCTTCCAACACATTGAGGACTTCAGCCATTTTGTCCAATCCTTTATCATCCATTCCAAATAATGCTATGCATCAGACCAGCGCTGCTTCTTCTGCACAGCCTTCTGTTAGTGCAGAAGCCTGTTTGGATAACATGAGCCTGCTCAGTCTCAAAGATCCAGCCAAGATGTCCCATGCTAACCAAAACATGAAGCTGACCACACAGGGGAATTTTTCCAAAAGTTCAACCGGTAAGTTAAATGTGTTGTTGCCTTGTCATTGCTTTTGAGCAGTACACTTCCATTTGTATTGTGCACAATATAACCAAATATATTTGCTTCCTGCATTTTAATCTATGTAGACTCATTTGTGTTTATGCACTCAGTTGCCAGTTTATAAGGTACACCTAACTAAAACTAATGCAGTCTAATTCAACAGCCCTGTAATAAATCCTACACTTCATGAAGGTTATAATGTTCAGTCTTGAGAGGTGTTGATTCAACATTTTGGTAATTTTGAAGGATGTTGTTTGTGGTGCTGTTTTGTATATTGTATATTGCATTATACTGACACGTGTTTCTATTATTTTGTCCACCTGATCTTTATTAATGAGTAGGGGCTAAATAAATGGAGCAACACTACTTACAATACTTTTGAATATAGGTTTTGATTTATCTGTTTGCTTTTACCTAGAGTGCACTCATTGGACATTTTTAATACTGCTGCAACAACTGCATTTCTCCATGGAGATGAATGTATTTCACCTGTAAAACAATACCAGTGTAGCTTATTATTAATGAGATAGCTAGAATCTTTGGGATTGTCATGATTGCCTGCTCTCTCTTTTTTTTTAGTTGGGACTTTAACTACATTGCTCACTTAGGTTTCCATGTGAATAGCAGTAACCAGTGTATGTATTTCAGACAAAGGGGAGAGCTTCCAGTCTGATCATGCGGCTTTGCTCAGTATCCTCCGGAACGAAGGAGTAAGTGCCACAGGTCTGAGATCTGCAAATTCACTCTCCAAACCCTATAACTTTCTGGTGAGTTGGTTTTATAATTCTCATTTACTTCTAGGGCTGGGAAATATATCGATATTATATCGCTATCGTGATATGAGACTAGATATCGTCTTAGATTTTGGATATCCTCATATCGTAATATGACATAAGTGGTGTCTTTTCCTGGTTTTAAAGGTTGCATTACAGTAAAGTGATGTACTTTTCTGAACTTACCAGACTGTTCTAGCTGTTCTATTATTTGCCTTTTCCCCACTTAGACATCATGTCCACATTACTGATGATTATTTATCTAAAATCTAAGTGTGAAGATATTTTGTTAAAGCCCCATTTGTCAACCCTAGAATATCGCCGCAATATCGATATCGAGATATTCGGTCAAGAATATCGTGATATCTGATTTTCTCCATATCGCCCAGCCCTACTTCCTTCTTTTACAATGCCTTTGGTCCCTACACTTTCACTGACGTTTTTTTATTTGTGGTTTTGAATGTTTATTTTTGTCTGAATCGTGACTTTTCACCATTTTTTTGTTATAAATCTATTAAATGTATTTTAATAACCAATTGCTGGTGATTCTCTTGTTTGCAGCCCCAGCGAGTGTCTGTCATGAAGAGTCGACAAAAAGCTGGACCCACTGCCGGTAAGCACAAGCTTAGAAACATAATGTGTACCTGAATAAACAGTATGTGATCACGGTAGATCTAAAAGTTGTTAAACCCAATCACAACGACCGGGTGAAATTAGAAATGTCACGTCTTCTCATTTCATGAACGGTTGTTTAGCGTCAAACCATTTACAGAATTGTGAAGTTATGTCTTGGTACATTTATGTATTTTTCTGGGCCGCTAACTATTTTTAGATGAAAGCAGTAGTTGGACATTTTGGGTAATACTCCTTTTCACTTTCTTGCACTGAGTTCGATGGGACCTTTGCATGTCACTTGAGTCTGTTCTCTTTGTGCTCTTCTTACAGGATCAATGAAGTCGATGCCGTTCTCCCCAGACCCCGCTGCACTGCAAAGTATCCTGCAGAACGAGGGAGTGAAGGGTCGAGGGCCTGTGGGGTCTACACCCCGAAGCTCTGTCTGTCCATCAGGCAGAGGCACTTCAATTTACACAGTATGTATACATCAAATTAGTTTTCCCTTTGGCTCTTTTAAAAAAAAAATCTTGTTACATTTCTTTCAAAACACAAGCACAGTTTCATTTACTGTGTTGCTTCTCAGGCTCAGAGAGTGCCGGTTAGAAAGAATCGTGCAGAGGCGACCGGAGGACCAGCAGGTAAGATGCAGAATCGTTGTTCTTGTTATCTTAGGAAACCTAATGCATCCTTATCCTTTGTCCCTGTATCCCAACGTGACGCTGCTGTTTTATTCTCACTAGCAGTCGAAGAGACTCCACAGAAGAACTGGACTCCACAGAGGGTCCGCAACACCAGGCATCAGCCCATGTCCGCTATGGTCAGTTTACATGCATTGAATGTTCACGGCCTGTCTGTTTAGTACGTGGTGTTTCTCACAGTTAGTGCCTTATTTCACCATGCTACTGTTTTCAGAAATGTTACCTGTCGACACAACAGTCATGGTACAGCGGCACTCCCGGGCTGCGGAGCTGCAAAGCCAACCTTCAGCCGCACCAGGAGGTGAGAACAGGATACGTGTCAATTTTATAACATGCCTAGAAAGCTTTTACACACATCCGTTCAAAAGTCTAACACAAAACAAAAAGAGATGCATAATCTGTATGTGCAGAATAAAGTTCAGCCACACTCGAAGCCAAAATTGTTCTTTCAACCAATTCAAGGCAGCTACAACAAAGGCTTGATCACTTTCTGATTTTCAGTGTAGATACACTTAATGGATGCAGCATTTCAGAAATGTAATGTGTTTTCATATTAAGCTGTACCATCTGTTGGTGGAAGAGAAATGTTTGAGCGCCATTTATGTTATGGGAGTAAAATAAAGGATATGTATCTCTCTGCAGGTCTGAACATGTTAAAAAAAAAAAACATGTTTGATGTTGGTTTTGAAATCAGAGTATGGAGTTTGTGCAAATAGCCTTTTGCCATGAAAACAACCTCATGTAATCAGAACTCACCAAGATTTTTGGATGCTGAAGATGTTAATTAATTAATTATCAAAGTCTGCACGTGTAGAGCGGATTGCAAATTTTATAAGTCTGTGCCGGTGATCCTACACCACTGTCACATTAAAAGCGCCCCTTTTACTGTATTAATGAAATAACTAAAACAAGAGTATGTCTAACATTATGCAGAGTAGTTTTCATTTTGATCTGAAGCCTTTTAGAAATAATCATACTTTGCTCCGTACCACAGTTCATATGACTTTCTTGTTTGTGAGCAGGAGATTGTCCAGAGATTATTTGATGATCAAGAGGACGAGCAGAGCACAAATGTGGCTGACAAAGATCCAGAGACACGAGCAGGGCAGCTCCCAGTTCAAGCCACAACTGTAAACAAATCTTCCAGCCATACAGAGATCCATATTGAATTCAGTTCTCGTTATTTATTTAAAATATACTGAAAAATCACTGTATTCTGTTTGTGTCCTCCCTCACTCCTCCAGACTACATCCCACTGTGAAGAAAAGGCAGAGGCGAGCAGGGTCAGCAGCGAGAAGGAGGAGGTAAAGGAGGAGCAGAGCATTGTGGGAGGACAGCCGTTCTTCCAAGCACCGCAAAGAGAGTCTGTCATTTTTTTTTCAACGGGCAAAACCTTGTTAAGAGCTCCACGTTTTGAGAAGCGCCATGAGCCGCATGGCCCAGTGCTGCCAGTACAAGAAGAGATGTCCTCTGTGTCAGTGCCAGTCTGTCAGACCAACCCTTCGGTTCAGAGTCTGCACAGAGGTAACCCTGACATCTCATAATAATCCATTCTATAGTATTACACATACAGTACAGTCAACATTTTCCTGAATTGTGAATATGTTTTTGAAGTGTGACTTTCTATTACAGACCTTATTGTACAGAAGACTTGTGCGCCGAGTCTTGCAGTGGCGATGCTGCGTAAGCGTCTTCCTTGTCTGGAGGAGCTTCGTATGGATGAGGAGGTGGCCTCCTACACCTCAGGGTCTGTCCCCGCCGCTCCCGGGTTTCTCCCCCTTCAGCCCCGCTGTGGGAACCCGCTGGCCTCCATCCTGCACTCCGAAGAGTCCTTTGTGAGTACACCGCTGACAGTGTGCACGTACAGAAAAATGTGTACCATTTCTATATCAAATCACTGACATAATAGTTTTGAATATTATTTTTTTTAACCAGAGCTGAGAGCATCAATGAATGAGTTCAGTACAGCGATGCTGTAGGTCCAGATTGATGCTGTGCCCTAAAACCACACTACACTACATTAAATCTAAGCAGGTTTTGAGTATTTTGAGTATTCACAAATAAACTACCTATAAAAGGTATTTGCCACCTTGGAAAGCAAGAGAGCAAATTACCTTATTTCCCAATTTATTGAACTATTACTTTAATTTACAACACAGTATGATACAACAGTGCAGTGCTACAACCCGACAAGTGATCACATTTAGTTGGACAGTGGCATCCAACACTGAACATAACACTTTAAAACATATACATACATATTCTATATATATATATATATATATACATATAAATACATACGTATTTTATCGCTTGTATTTTTTTTTTCTCTGTTTTTAATGCGTTTTAATGTGGTTTCTGTAGCACTTTGAGATTCTTTTAGGAAAAGTGCTTTACAAATAAAATGTATTATTATATTCTATGTGTATATATTCACAGACATAAAAGTTAATATGAATATTTATCTACTGTATGTTTTTGTTTTCCAGAAATTTGTTCCAATTGGTTTCAATCTCTCATTCGGCCCTTCATCTCCACGCAGCTCTCCACTGCAGGAGAGATGACTTTGCACTACAAGTACTGTATTTGTTTTACTGTTAATATCCAGAGTGGATATTACTCAGAGAAGTTAATTCTGTACTGATGAGACTTTTTTTAATGGAACTAATTTTGTTTGTCCAACACTGTTGTTGCTAGCCTTAATAAAAGTCCAAAGAACGCTGCTAGAATAATACTTTTAAAACCTTTTTTTTTTTTTAAACTTATAAATGTTTATGACCACCCTCAGTAGATGCTTTCTAAAATTAAATGTTATTTCTGTCAAATAATGTGTATTTTACACTGCAGGCACTCTAAGTCACTGAATCAAAACCTAAATGTTGGAGAAAAAAATGTTTTAAAAGGTCAATGACGACTCATCAGTGTTTTAGCTTTAGTATATATATAGATTAGGATGGCTCAAAGCATCACACCAGAATATTCTTGTTTGGATTGAAAATGATAAATGTACAGTGTTTATAATAAATTGATATGGGTTACTGTCTAGCCGTGTATGACTTTTTTTTCAGCTTTTGAACTTATTTAAAGGGGCATCCCACTCATTTGTATAAATCCCACAGTTGTATATCATGTCTTCTGTGTTTCTGGAGGAGCTTTCTAAAGTCAGTCCTACTGTTGGCATACAGTTTGAAAGATGTGGGTAGGGAGGGGTCAGACGACATTATGATAATGGTTGCATTATGTGAAACGTAGGTTGCATTGTTTTTGGAGCTCCACCTATAGCGACTAACCGGTTTATTTCTGAAACTGTTCATCAGGTATTCAATCGACAGAAAATTTATTGTCAACAAGTTTGATAGTAATTCAAATAAAGTAATTTTTGAAGAAAATAAATGAGGAATTCTAAGTAATTCCACACTGTCGGCGCGTCCACATGATCCAGCCTTCCGTGACCGCGCATGCGCCCCCTCCCCACCTCCACGCAGGTGGACTCTTCAGAAGAGATCTTCAGCTGCTGCGCGGTAAAGTCACCGGACGTGTGCGTGTTAAAAATCCACTAAGTAGACAAGGAGAGGACTTAAAAGTTTAACAAGTATTTATTTAAGTAAAATCATAAGAGCATAAATGTGTACACGGATCCGAGTTGAGCAGGCACACTCTCATCAGACTAAATTTTTTTTGGCTTATACATGAATTCATATATCAGTCTCTAAGAGCATTTTGATTTGTTTATTAAAAGTTGGAGGAGTACCGTAGTTTAGACTTGGCGTCCCCTGGTTAGTGCACAGACTGGTCCCAGTCTTTTGGCACACGCCCTCTTCATCAGTTGTTCGACAGACTTTAGCTATGCTGATGGTCAGAGAGAACAATGCGCCGCTGTTGCCTGTCACAGGTTGAGAAGTAACTTATTTTCATGGTCAAACTGATATCAAACTGATATTAACTTCGTTGCTGCACTCTTGTTGCTCTCTGACCACCGTCATACAGTGCTGCTTTCTGCACGTACAACAGTATCCTTTTCTCATTTTGCCGGACTAAGCTGTCACAGTGCTCTTCCACTAAACACACAAAACACACAATACTATTCAACTATGATTTGTATCCTCATAAAGCCAGCTTGACTGATTATTTTTATTTCTTACAGACGCCACAATCTTCATCATAGCCATACTGACAAATACAGAGAGAGTTGTGTTAATTAGCTCTGTAGCAACACATTTGGCAATGGCTTGAATGTAACAGACGTTTATTAATATCAAAAAGTTACGCACTAAAGCTTTAAAGACGTGGAAAAGATCATCTTAATTGCATGAAACGAGATATGCAGGTTGTCTTGCATTATTCAAATTGCTTCTGGGCCAGATGTAGAGTTAAAGCCTTTTTATGGGAGCATGTTGCAAGGTGCACATATCAGCGTCATTCGATCCTGTTCCGAGGGACCATATTGATACTGATGTAGATTTAGGCCCTGTTTACACGAAGGGAAGACGCAGATATTTTCCTACGGTTTGGCTATGTTTACACGGAAACGATCTGGAGAGAAAACGCAAAAGTGGCGTTGCGTTATCACTTTTTATTCTGCGTTTAGACGAGCGTTATGGGGGATCTGCGTGCATATGGTGACGCAAAAGTGTGTGAAATTCGATGTAGTATGCACTCCAGGTGACTAGGTGGCACTGCCACACAACACCACCAAGGCACCCACCTGCGTAGAACATTCATTCTACTTCTCTCCTTAGTAGCGCGAAACCAAAACATGCCGAAGCGAACAACAAAAGCTTGTCTGGAAAGACGAGGAGGTGGAGTTGCATGTTTGTCTGTTGATGACCGGCACAGTTGACCGTGATAAGCCACAACACCGCACCCACGGGAGCACTACCAATACCCTGAGCCTCGCGGCCCTTCAGCCGCTGCTTGAGAGCGAGAGGCAGCGGCCAGAGGAGGCTGAAGCGGACCCTCCTCTGGCCGCTGGCCGCTGCCACTCGCTCTCTCTCTCTTCATCTGCAACGTTGTCGCCTACTCTGGCTCAAATGAATAGCCTACATATCGTCATCGAACTATAACAACCGTATTCACATTGTCGAAATCATTTAAATATTGAGCCATTACATTGAAATTCTAACAGGAGCCTATAATTTCTGTAGCCTACTCCGTAACAACAGACGCCTTTTTCTCGTCTCTCTCCACGCCGCTGTTTTCAGACTTTTGCGTTTTTACCCTTTAGACGGTAACGCGACGGTGGAGCGTTTTTAAGATTTCCACTCTGGAGGGTGGTTTCACTTTTTTGCGTTTTTAAGCCCCCAAAACGCCGTCGCCGTATAAACGAAAGGCACATCCGATAAAATATTTTTTCGTTTTCACCCGAGAGCGTCATCGTGTAAACAGGGCACGAAATCCCTGTTTTTATCACAGAAAACGATTATTTCTAAAAACTCCGTCCAAAGTGGAGATTTTTGAAAACTTCGTTTGCATACACTGAGACAAAACGGAGGTTTAGGCAGCCGAGAGAGAGAAAGAGGACGTGATCGGTTGCTGTTGTTGAGCTTCTCGTTACACCGCCACCTACAGGTCTGGCGCGCTCTTGACTGCATTGACGGCATATATACACGGGTACATATAAACGAACACTTTTCTGAAAACTGAGAGGTTGAAATGTCCGTTTATGAAAATAGCCGGCCACGTGTAAACGTAGCATTAGTAGAGTTGTGAGTGAGTGGTGGAGGAGGTGGAGTCAGTGGGAGGGGTCTCTGGGAACAGTAGTCCATAAAGCCTGTGTCTTCAATGCTCCCCTGAGGAGCAGAGAGTGAAGGAAGAGTAGCTCTGTTCTTTCTACTTTTCCCTTCCCTTCATCTTGCCCACCTGTCTGCCCCGGCTCCTCTGGAAACATGTCCAAGGATTTCCATCCAACCATGGACCCCACAAAGATGGGGCTTGGACGCTCCATCGCCGTGCTGACGTCAGGAGGAGACGCCCAAGGTAAGCAGAGAATCAATTATTTAATCACAGCTTTATTTTGAACGGTAAAAACCGAAAATTAGTCAGAGGGGTAAAAATCTGTCGGACAGCCATCTTCCCTGCTGATGTGTCTGAGCACAACACTGAATCCCAACCAGCTGTAGAAGCTTCTGATCTGACACTTTAAGTAAGTTCATGAAAAAAAAACAAAAAGGGCATTTTGTATACAAGATGTCAGAGTGGCACAGCCAGCTGTCAGAGGTTGATAGATGTTTGACTATGATGATAAACAAGATTACATCTCAGATTCACTTCACCACCAGTGATTGATGTGTATCCAGCAAAGCTTTAAATGTCCTTACAACTGACAGACAAAGCACAAAGTAAATTATGTAGCAGATTAAACTTTACAAGTCAAGTTTGAGCTGAGAGTTCATTAAGATATCACCCATACAGGCTGTGTTTTCCTCTGTTAAACTTAAAAACTGGCATTAAGGTCCTATAGAAAATTACTCCATCAACTCTACTTGAAGTTTAACTGGACGATGTCTCATATTCATCTTGTGTTCCCGGGTGAATATCTCTCTCTCCAAACCTGACTCTAACCCTTAGTGTTATCTGCCCAAGCGTTCCCTTATTTCACGTGTTTGGGGCTAATTTTAGTGGAGATGACCTTTTTCTGGTATGGAGGAGAGTAACGCCCCCCTTCATCCACAGCTGTTGTCTGGTGAAACAAGAGCTGCAACATGCCAGCCTGCCACAACACCAGCTCACACTGTGGCCTTTAGTGTACTGGACATCCAAGGGTGCGATGGTACACAAGACATACAGTTCCATAAACTCAGCTACTGTCCTTCCCTTATGGCTATTTTTGTCTCATCTGTTGCCAATGTGCAGATCACTTAAAGGTTAAAACTTAAACTGATATCTGACAGGAAGTGTTATACAGAGTCTGACGTTGTCTTATTTTGTGAGTAAATTAGACCCCGGTCATCCCATTTCATTTGTGTGTCTCAGGCATGAACGCTGCTGTGAGAGCCACAGTCAGAGTTGGTCTCTACGCCGGAGCCAAAGTCTACTTTGTTCATGAGGTAGGGGCTGCATACATGGATGGATTACTGAACAGGCCTACAGGGCACAGCCCCAGGGCCTTCGCCTACAAAATGTCACTCTAGAGACGGGTACCAACCAGGAAGAGACTCAAAATGACCACAAAGAAACATAAAATGAAAGTAAAGATGACAAAAACACCAAAACAACAAAAAAAACAGATGCAAAGAGAGATGAAGAGAGTCAAAATGACTATGAAAAGGGGCAAAGAACCAAAAAGAGACACAAAGCAACTACGAAGAGACACAAAATGTTACTCCTAATCCGCCCATAGCTGCATACAAACTATGCAGTACACTGACATGTCATGATATTGCATATAAATACAACACAAATTCTTAAGCATGTGATTTTTGTATTATCTAAGCTATGAAAGAAAAGCGTGCATTTTGTTGCAGTGCTGGGTTTTATCTATCATTTTCTATTGTAAGTCTTTCTATTTTATATCATGTCTCTTGACATTTGCACTGTTTAACATTATGCACCAAACACCAAGACAAATCCCTTGTATGTGCAAACCTACCTGGTTATAAAACCTGATTCTGATCTTGATTAAACTGGTACAGCAGCCATGACTGTCTTTGTTCAACCACAGTGCGTGTTAACTTGTGCTGCAGGGCTACCAGGGTCTTGTGGATGGAGGAGACAACATTCGCCCCGCCACATGGGAGAGTGTATCCATGATGCTTCAGCTGGTGAGTGCTGTGCAGCCGAGTAAACACACCAAGATGAGTGTTTGTGGTGTTTTAAAGGGTCAATTCAGCCCCGGCGAGGACCATTCCTCTGTAAATGGGCGCACGCTCCACCAGGTGAGCTAACCAGGTGCCTGACCAGGACACCTTTTTAGCTGAACTGAGTAGACCTACAGACCCACAGAACTGATAGTGTAATCTTTCAATGCACAAAACTTAATTAACCTCCATTGTATCTGGGTGGCAGCAGCAGGAAAATATAAAAACCAAATAAAAGTGAACCTTTCAGCCTGGCTGCTTGACATGACTAAAGGTAAGAGATGAGGTGTAATTTTGGTGAACTGACCCTTGGAACTTTAACACACCTACTCCACTTGGAATCAAGAGCTTCCTCCTCACGAGTGCTGATGATACATGTGATTTTTGAGTGATGATAATAACAACTGCTGCCTGCCCTGTAACTGAAGGATGATGGAGATGCAATAATACTGTGAAGTTTGTGATTCACATTTCTTTAAATCTCATCAGTTTTCTTAATAAAGAGACCTGACAAGCAGAGAGAGAATGACATGCTAAGATTTATTAAGTAGGGGAAAGTGAGCAATGGAGTGGGAACGCGCCATGGTACATTTCAAGGATATCACTTCAAAGCGTGACGCAGTCTCACTTGATGTGACTTCAAGGCATCTTAATGAGTCTGATTCCACAATGTTATAAATCCACCCTGACGCACATCCCTCCACACAGAGATTAATATTTATGGGATATTGGATAACTGTTGTGGAAAATGTTGTGGGGTTAAATGTCAGCAATCACTGCATCATTACATTCTTTTTCCTTCAAAGCCAGAAAATGTTTGCGTAGTATGAGTATCTTCTCCTCTTCACGTGTCAGGGAGGTACTGTCATCGGCAGCGCTCGCAGCGAGGACTTCCGCACCAGAGAGGGTCGTATGAAGGGAGCGTGCAACCTAGTGAAGCTGGGCATCACCAACCTGTGTGTGATCGGAGGCGACGGCAGTCTGACTGGAGCCAACCAGTTCAGGACTGAGTGGAGCGGTTTGCTGGATGACCTCGTCAAAGCTGGTACAGAAACAAATATATTTGCCTTCACAAATGAAGTGCCTTTAAAAGGTTTCCCTCCACTTCAGACTCAATATCTCAACAATTATTGGATACATTTAAGATTACATTTGTTATAAACAGTCATGGTCCTCTGAGGATAAATCCTAATTCTGTAGCGCCACCATGAGGTTTTACATTTTTGGCTTTTAGTGAAATATCTTGAAAACTAGTTTTGGATGGATTGCCATGTTTGTACTGTACATACATTTCCCTCAGGTCAGCATTTTAATTTCTCCAATATTTTGTTAAAGACAAAGTACCTGCAAAACTAATGATATTGCTATATCAGCCTCAGCTGTAATTTGTGTTTATAAGCAAATGTTTGTCGCAAACATTACACCTAAATATTGTGTGAGCATGTTAGCTTGGCGATGTTAGCATTGAGCAATTATAGCCTCACAGAGCCAGTAGCATGGCTGTAACTGTAAAAGTCATGTTTATGTTCTATTGCTTTACAACACTGAATCACAGTCAATGTATTTATTTTTTGTTTTGGAAGGTATTTAAACAAATCTATAAATCATGTGCACATAGAAACTTAGAACTTAGAAATTTAGTAATAATATAGTTTGATCCATAAACCAGGGATACTTGTGAATAAAGGAAGAAATACTGTACAGACATTGTATGTTTCTTTTCATCAACATTACTGTCTCTGTTGTTATTTTATGCAGGTAAGATTACAGCAGCAGAAGCCAAGAAATCTTCCCACCTGAACATCGTGGGCATGGTGGGCTCCATCGACAATGACTTCTGTGGCACTGACATGACCATTGGCACTGACTCTGCCCTGCATCGCATCATGGAGGTGGTGGATGCCATCACCACAACCGCACAGAGGTCAGACATCACTGTAACAGCTTCCTCCATGCACACAGTGATGGATGAGATTCACTTAGAGCTTTAGTGGCTACCTTTTTTATATGAATAAACGTCCGTTACATTCAAGCCATTGCCAAATGAGTTGCTTCAAAGCTAATTAAGACTATCCGCTTAACACAACTCTCTGTATGGCTATGTTCAGAAGATTGTGTCGTCCGGTGACTTTCCCGCGCAGAAGCTCGAGTGAAGATAATTACCTCTTCCGAAGAGACATCCTCCGTGTCTTCCTTGGCTACAAGCAACTGCGTGGGGGAGGGGTGGGGGCGGCTTGTATCCTGTGGATGCGCCATCAGTTTTATTGTCATTACTTAGAATTCCTCATGGGGGTGACCGAAACTACGCACTATAGCTTTAATATTCAACAAGGATTAAATTAGATCATAGCTGCGGTAGCGAGCTGTAGACATGTAGGTGAGTATGAAGCCTCATTATTCTGATCCAAAGTAATACAATGCTGCATCAGGCCAAGTAAATACCTGCCCCTTTGAGTATATGAAGGAGTGTGAATGTCTATTGTTTTACTGATTTTTTAAAATTTTTAAATATTTTTTTTTTTGTCTTACACAAAATTTCTTTAGAATTCTTTTTTTCTTATTTGTACAAATGCTCTCTGTTTATCCACAGCCACCAGAGGACATTTATCCTGGAAGTGATGGGCAGACACTGTGGGTCAGTACCTTTTTTGTATGTGTGTCTTGAACAAACGACATCATTGGTGTATTTCTCAATCTACTGAAGCCTGTCTACTGATATTTAGTACAATAAAAATCAAATGTTTGTCACTTTGTTCGCTTTTATCCATGTTGTGTGTCCGTGCGTGTCCCCGTGTCCGGCTGCAGTTACCTGGCCCTGGTGACGGCTCTGGCCTGCGGTGCAGACTGGGTGTTCATTCCAGAGATGCCACCAGATGACGGCTGGGAGAACCACCTGTGTAGGAGGCTGACTGACGTATGTGTGCCTTTATTGCAGATGGAGATGCCTGCTAACCTACTCTAAACACTACAACATAAGGCATTCAGAATGCACAAGTATATTTTTATTTCCTCTGATTGTTTTTGGTTTTTTTAGCAAAGGGGCAGAGGTTGTCGTCTGAATGTGATCATTGTGGCTGAGGGTGCGATGTCCAGAGATGGCAAACTGATTACTTCTGACCAGATCAAGAAGGCAAGCCCATATTTCTAATGTCAGTGTGGTAAAGTATTATTCCAAGTTGCACAGACGACATGCCATACGGACAGTTGAATTTAATTGTCTACAGCTGGTGACTGACAGGCTCGGCTTTGATACTCGCACCACCATTCTTGGACACGTGCAGAGAGGAGGAACACCGTCCGCCTTCGACAGAATCCTGGTAAGTGTCTCATAAAATACCAAATATAAAGGACAGTGTACACCTGATGGTCTGTGTGTGGGTGTGGTGTTTTCCAGGGCAGCAGGATGGGTGTGGAGGCAGTGATGGCGCTGATGGAGGCTACTCCAGACACTCCTGCCTGTGTGGTCAGCCTGTCTGGGAACCTGGCAGTCAGGCTGCCACTGATGGAGTGTGTGCAAGTGGTATGTAAAAATATGTAGTTACTGTACTTTCTTAGGGTGTTTTTCATCCTGTTTTGGAGGATGTGCACTGACATTTAGGGATTTCTTCATCTTTCTCTCTCTCACACTCACTGCCACAGACCAAAGATGTGACTGCCGCCATGGCTGAGGGCAGATTTGATGATGCCATCAAGCTCAGAGGAAAGTAAGTATATTTTCCTATTAATTGTAGAGGATCCTAATGAACAATTCAATTGATCCATCATTTTAAAATGTAATTATTAATTGATATTTGTAAGACAAAAGGAAACCTTTTTGTTGGTCTATTTATTAAGTGTCTATAATTAGATACTGTTAAGTCTATAATACTTTTGTTGGCACACTCCAGGCTTCATAATAGCACAGAAGTAATGCATTATACAAAGAAAATATACAGGAAAAAGTACAAACAGAAAAAAGTACATAAAAAAACCCTAACCCTAAACAGAAAAAAAGTAAACTGATAAAAGCCACCATTCATATATTTAAAAAAGAAAGAAAGAAAAGAGTGCATTTCACTGATCTACTGTTCCAACACTCAAACATATTTATGACGTGCAGGAGTTTTCAGAACAACTGGAACACATACAAGCTGCTGGCTCACATCAACCCCCCAGATGTTAAGGTAAGGGTCGTCCACCGTTATTAAGGTTATTCTTTATGAAAAATAAAATTCATGATTTGAATGGTTACACCATCTTTTTCTCCATTAACTAACTCTTCAGTCGTCTCCTTCTCACTCTCTCTCTTACTGACCAGAGCAACATCAATGTGGCCATCATGAACATCGGCGCTCCCTGCGCTGGTATGAACGCTGCAGTCCGTTCAGCAGTCAGAATGGGCATCATTCAGGGCCACACCATGTTGGCTGTCCATGACGGCTTTGACGGTCTGGCTCACGGACAGGTAAGTGTACATTTCCGTCTTTGCTCCCAACCTCCTTTTATTATGGGTTGTTGAAATTTGGAGATAAGTAAAATGCATGCTAATGTACCCATAGTGTAAAAAAAAAAAAAATAGTTTATCAAATAATAACTAAGTAGATTAAACATACAAGGTTGTTGTACCTTGATGGAAAGCCTTTACTGAGCACAAAACAACCTCTGTACTCAACACAGTGTGTTCTCTATTTTGGTTTTCTTAACTTTTTTCTTTATAAATTGGAAAAAAAAAAGTCTAATAACAAATCCTACAAGACAATTTATAAATTGTGTTTATATACATGCAGTGTGTATATATACGGTAAATCAATCAAACTTTGTTATTTGTCTCTTTTTCCAAATAGTCGTCCATGTTTTAATATTTGTTATATAAAATATTCAGTTAGTAATTCTTTCTCACTGCAGATTGAACCTATCAACTGGACTTCAGTGAGTGGCTGGACTGGAAAAGGAGGCTCAATGTTGGGCACCAAAAGGTAAAACATAAGTTTTTACTCTTTATTTTTAATGGTACAGCTTTTGTCATAACGCAACACTTTTCACTGTGTGATCTGTCTCTGTTTTCCAAAGAACTCTGCCAGGTAAAATGTTGGAGGAAATCAGCCAGAATATTGCCAAATTCAACATCCATGCTTTGGTGATCATTGGTGGATTTGAGGTAAAAATATGTGATAGCAATTCTTCTTCTTCAAAACCAGAAGTCGTGTCAGTGTTGGCTGATGTTCCCCCTTACCATAGAAGCTCTGAAACAAATGAATCTTCCTGTTTTCGCCCGCTGCAGGCCTATGTGGGAGGCCTAGAGCTGGTTCAGGCCAGAGAGAAATATGAAGAGATGTGCATTCCCATGGTGGTTATCCCTGCCACAGTCTCCAACAATGTCCCCGGCTCTGACTTCAGCATCGGCGCTGACACCGCCCTCAACACCATCACTTCTGTCAGTGCCTCGACAGACACGCATGTACAAAAATGAATTAACTAAATACTAAATTAATTTCTGCTATGTTTCTTTCCTGCAGACCTGTGACCGAATCAAGCAGTCTGCAGCAGGGACCAAGCGCCGTGTGTTCATTATTGAGACTATGGGTGGGTACTGCGGCTACTTGGCTACCATGGCTGGTCTGGCAGCTGGGGCTGACGCGGCATACATCTTTGAGGAAAAATTTGGCATTAAAGACCTGGAGGTGAGTTGATGATCTGTTTATCCAGTTTTCAGTTCATTGCACCATAAAAGGGGATGTGTTCTGATTGTGATATGTGGATTGTAGATGAACGTAGAGCATCTTGTGGAGAAGATGAAAACAACAGTGAAGAGAGGTTTGATTCTCAGGTAGGTTTGAACCAGGTGCGCATCAGAAAGGAAATGAGGTATGATATTCAATTTTAACACAAGACACAACTCCTTATGAATGATCTCCCTCCAATAGGAGTTTTGCACATCATACTTTGGCATTAATGGTATTTACAGGTGTAAATTATAAAATGAATGATGGCTGACTTTCATTTAGCTGCTTCAAGTTTCATGGTCCTGGTATTATACGTACTGGCTCACTGTCACACTGTCATGACTCACTGGGACACTTGAATAGAATGGAGCTATTAGTAACACCTGTGCTTTTATTGCTATGACATGTCAAAATGTTTGTGAAAAGGCCCAGTACTCGCACTCTGGAAGCATGTAAATCAGCTCTTAGTCCCTATCACTCTAGATAACAGTACTGTACACTAATCTGTCCCTTTTCATTGTACAATAGGAATGAGAACTCTAATGCCAACTACACCACTGACTTCATCTTCAGCCTGTATTCAGAGGAGGGTAAAGGCATCTTCGACTGCCGTAAGAATGTCCTCGGACACATGCAGCAGGTCTGTTCATGCAGTGAAGCGTCTGATCCATGCACAACAGATTTTGTCCTTGTTTTTGCTATATTACAATGTGGTTGATGACATGATGACACATGTCCTTCACTGACTACAGGGTGGCACTCCAACGCCCTTTGACAGAAACTTTGGCACTAAGATGGGTGTCAAGTCTGTTCGGTGGCTGTCTGAGAAACTCAAGGAGTGTTATAGGCACGGTACGTGGGCCTAAAATCGAATGCTTCTGTTGCACATTTTGAGAACATAGAATACCAGCAGGCAGTGGTGAAATGTACAAGACAGCTTTATTTGCTGGGTACTTTGCAGATACAATTTTTATACACAAAACATATGATCAACCAATACCATATTAATATATATCAGAATATAAAAACATGATGCAAAACTGTTAATACATTTGAATGCATGACTTTTGCTTGTAATAGAGTATTTTACAATATGGTATTGCTATTTTTACTTAAAGGTTCTGAATACTTCCTCCACCACTGCCAACATGAATTAATAGTACTCTGTTTATTAGTGGTTGATAGTAATGATCATTGCATGGCATGTTAACTGAACTGTTTCGCTTCCTGTGTCCTTTAGGTCGTATCTTCGCCAACACACCAGACTCTGCCTGTGTGCTGGGCATGAGGAAGAGGGCGCTCACTTTCCAGCCTCTTTCTGATCTGAAGGGAGACACAGATTTTGAGTAAGATGCATGTTTTACATATAAATTATGGTGCTACTAGTAACATGTTTAATGGTGAATATATGGTGAATAATATCCCCCCTCGTGGACTGTAGGCACCGCATCCCTAAGACCCAGTGGTGGCTGAAGATCAGGCCCATTATGAAGATCCTGGCCAAATATGACATCAAACTAGACACATCCGAACACGCCGACATGGAGCATGTGATCAAGAAAAGTATTCCTCTCGGGAAATAGACTTAGTCTCTTTCTGTTCCATTACAAAGTATTTTTTCTTTTCCCACTACCTGTCCACATGCCTTAGTAAAAAGAGCTGCTGTCTTATGCTTTCTCATCATTGAAGTCCAAGTAATAGGCTCAATCTGCAGTGATGTTCCGTAGCTCTCCCAACTCTCAAAACCTTAAGTGAATCATATCAAGAAACCAATTAAAGATATATTAACAAAAAAACTTGATTGTTTGTATGTTAAATGGAGCAGCATGTGAATTGTCCTGAAAATTGACGATTAAAATAAGAATTGTATTAATTTGCATACAATATCCTAGTACATGTGCAGTAAAAACGCTGATAGACTACTCACAAAGAAAGGCTTTGAACATTCAGCGATGTTTTGGACATACAAACAAATGTGTGTGCAAAACAGCGAGACAAGATACAGTAAGAATAAGTGTTATGCTGCAAAAGCTGAAAACATTCAGGGAATATTGATCCATCAATCAATCTTTTTTCCACTTTCTCCTGTTCAAGATCCTCTCCAAAGATGTTTTAAGAGGTTTAAAAATGCATGTCTGGTATGGTTTTTCCACAAACAAAGTTAAAATACATCATTTAAAAAAATAAAAAAAAAAGCTCTCTAAATTGCCTGCAAGAGATGTTTTAGTTTTAGTAGAAGTTTCAGATTAATTTCTCTTAGTTGATGGTGTGTTTAATTAAGAGCCTGTAAAATCTGTCACCAAATTACATAAATCTGGAAGTGGATATCTGGAAGTGTTAAGTCAAAGGCAACAGATTCACAGCAAGTCCACGTGCCATACATAAACAGTATGCGCCCTTTGGTTACACCTAAATATACCCCCAGTCACTGAATCATAATGTTCACCATTTAAGCAGTGGAGCCATTTTTAACTATTACGCCAATAATACAGTACAATGTGTTTGTCAATGTAATACTTTGTGACCTATCTTTGACCTACTTTTTTAGTTTAATTAAAGTGTTTTCAGTGGCTTATCACCAGATCCTGATTACATCTTAAGTGGGGCAAAAAAGTGATTACATCAGGCACTCCCTTTTTCTTTTGATGCTTCACAAGAGACCATAATGATTCAATGGACCTGTTGGTAATTGCTGAACACCCTTTATGAGCATGACCATGATAGCAGTGCATTAATTTAAACTGATGATATCTGCTGCCCTATAAAAGGATGCATTACGCAACAGAATACAATAGGAGTAGCTTATCAAAATTATCAAAATTGACTTCTAGGATATTCAGACCTACAAGGGAAAAAGTCTGTTTGAAGTTGTATATTTTAAGCATTTTGTTTCTTAAACGTATACTATATAAAAGGGGTTTGAAATCAGGAAATTAAACAAAGATTTGCTTTTGTGATCTTCTCTCGGGCTCACATTTCTCTTTATTTTTCAACTTCAGAATAAAAGTAAAAGAAATTCACCTTTTGTCATTTTAAATATAACAACAAAACCATACAGCTTTATATGTGTATTCTTGACTACGGTACTCCTTGGCACATAAATATTGATATAGGGACTTCATTACAGCTAAATCAAAGAGGTTACCTCTTTGGCGCAATGATGTATTAGGCGTACTGGTACCATTGACATATATATTAAGGACTGGTACTGTAGAAAACTACAGTGTTAATCCGGAAAAGGAAATGGTTTCTGCAGAGGTCACCGAGAACTCGCGGTGGCAGCCGGGACGTCGGGCGGACTGTGTGCCTGCGCTGAGGAAGGGTGCGTGTCCCCAGTGTTCGCTCCGGTCGCCCGGTTAGGAATACGCCTAACGAACCCGGTGTAATATTGAAACGCCAGCAAGGACTGTGGTCTAAGAAGAGTCATGGTTTGGCATCGCTTATACCATTAGTGTCTTAGCGTGCAAGTTTGATTCATTGAGCTAGTGGCGTTAGCCCGCTTCGTTGATTCATAGCACGCTAGGTCGCTAGCTTTAGTCCTGTAGCATACCTGCTAGCCGGCTAGCTAGCTAGCTAGTAAGCTAGTTTCAGTGTACTTCTGGTCAATCCAGTGGAATAGGAGAGAACCAGACTGACTGCTGAACCCATCCGCTATTTCTGAAAGAGGAGGTGGGGCAGGCGGGGGCCGGGAGAACGCGACGGAGTGGAAGTGAGTCAGGAGCGGCTGATGAGTTCAGATCAGAGCGGAGAGCCGCCGCTGCTGCAGGAGGAGGCTGATCCCGGACCGAAGACCGGTGGGAAGGACGAGGCTCCGCTGGGGAGCGAGGGAGGGTCAGGCGGCATGGTGAGTGAGGCCTTCTTTAGCTAGCGAGCTAGCTAGCTGTCTAAGCGACTGCTGCTCATTGGAGATTTGTTAGCAGCTCAGCACAGTACGCCCCCGTCTGCGTTATGAACAATATTCACTTAGCAACAGCTAAAATTCACGCAAGCATAGCATGTTTCAAGTTTCTAACGTTACTAAATTTCAGCTTGGTTTTGACTTTGTGACTTTTTACGTAATCGCATACGTTAGTGTTTAATCGCAAGGTGATATTGATTATCAAGCGGAGACAGTCTCAGACACAGCACATACGGCAGCACGACAAACGTTAACTAGCTACTAACTTGCAGCCAGTAATGTTAGGTAATTTTACACACCGTTAACGTTAACCTTATCCCCACTACCGATAGCTAAGGCTAGCTTAGCCACCGTAACAAGCAAGCTCATTAAGTAGTTTGCTGAGTAATCATTAGCCTAAATGTTAAGTTATAACACAGCTATAGAATGACGGTATTGGGAGCGGAGAAGTAGCTACTGATTTAGTTGTTTTCGATGTGGAGGTGATTAATGCCTAGATTGTTAGCCGAAAGGTAGCTAAACGTTCAAATCACTAACGTTATCTGTTAGCTAATCGTGCTGCTAACTGACGTTAACAGAGCTAGCGCAGTGGCATGCGTTGCAAATACCTGGCCTGCGCAGCGCAGTCAGCTGACATCACTTGGTTTGCCACGGCCTGTAACACAGAAGCATGCATTGTAACCATGTGTGAAGTTGCACATAAAATGATATTCCTCTTTTGAATGACACTGAGGCCTCCATCGATTCTCGTCTAATTGGTGGAGAGAAGTGTCTTGAGGCATAGTGGAACTGGCAGCTGTACTTGTCAGGCCGAGTGCTTTTGCTAGAAGTCGGTGGATCTATTAGCAGGTTGCAAGTGACAATGTCAAAAGAAGACGCTGGTAAATTTGACAGTCACTGGTGTTTCAAAGCTAGTGTACAGATGGCATACACTCTCAAAGCACAATCCACAGTTGGTTCACATCAGTATCTGTATGCCTTCATATGTACAGTATGTGATCTATTCTTGGCCACAGATCTTTGCTGGGTCAGGATTTCTCCTGCCAGTCCACAGCCCTTTCTGTTATGGAGAGTCAGATCTAAGCATTTAATAATGTGCATCAAAATATAAATGTGTTTAAAGTTACGCAAAGTACTGTTTTTAAGTTTGTTTTATCACCATTATTACTACACAGACTTTGGTTACTCAAAGCTTCTTTAATAATTCTCCTCCTTGAGGTTAACAGAGCAATAGCCTCTTTAGTCGACATGGGATCATGGGGCCCTCTGTGGCACATTTCTTTGCTCTTCTCTGGTTTCCAATTAGATGTGTGGTATGCAGGTGTTCCTGCCATCCTACGATTGCACCAGGTGATTTCAGTTAGTGGGGCCCCCCCCCCCCATATAAAGTTAAAGTAATTAGTGAACTCAGCAGGTGTTGTGAAGGCCTGTAACCTGCGTGCTCTGTCCTCAGCACAATTTCATTCTTTTTTTTATTATTATTATTATTATTATTATTATTATTATTAATTGGGGTGCGTGTGTGTCTACACACACGCGCAGTACAGATGCAAGGTTTATCCAAACAACAAAAGGTAAATTTAATTCCAGTTAACAGTTTAGTCAAATGTTTTAATTCTATACATTTGTCGTGTATTTTTTGGGGTGTTTTTTAAGTGTTTTGTTTGCCTGTTGAAAGGTGGCATTAGGCAACTAGTGTTTTGTTTGTTACATTGAAGTCTATTGCCATATTACATCAAGTTACCATGTTCCCTTCAGATTTCCACCTTGATGGTCATAGATTTCCTAAGGCCATTGGATCTTACACTAAATAGCTATTAGGTTTATGTAATGTATTGGAGATGCCTGGTGCTTGCTTGGTGCTTAATATTTGATATAAGAAGTAAGCCAATGTGTTGTGTGTTGATTTATAAAAATAAAAATAAAAAGTGTTAGTGGCTTGACTGGATAGTTCCAAAACATACTGGTTACTGCAGTGTGTTAATGTTCAGTTGTAAAAAAAATTTGTTTAAACGGCTCAGACTTTGACAAGTACGATGCCAAGCGGAGATGAGATGGCAAACCTGAGGTGAATCGGTGAGGATAAAAATACATTATACTCATCGCAGTGTAGGTCTCAGTTGCAGATGAAGCACATCCGTCGCATTAAAATTGTTCAACTATATTTGAAACCGTCAAAGTGCAACAGTCTTTTAGGTCATTGACAACATTACATGCAAACTGTCTACATTGTGTTTTTGTGGCTGTGTAAAATGTTAGATTACGCTAAAATACCAACACCACTCTGCTTTTTATGTTGGTATTGACCTTGTCTGATCCTGCTGTTTCTGCTTTGAAGGTCACCTCTAAGGGCGCCGGTCTGAACCCAAATGCCAAGGTGTGGCAGGAGATGCCTGTGGCCCCCAGCGAGGCTGTTGCCAACAGCCCTCATTGGCCCCCCTCAGACATCAGTGAGGGTGAGCTATACTCCCTTCAGCCCAATCAAATATCCACCAGAAAACTCTTTGATTATATCACAATTTAAAGTGTGGGGGGAAAAAATGCATTTCTTTTGGACAGTGACATCCTGTCTATTGATTTAATTATTGACCTTTTGTCAGTCAGCACCAGCTGTAACGCATACTCATGTTTAAGATAAATTTTGCTTTAAGTTCTTATTATTTCGTTTTTTTTACCTTTTCGTTGACAACGCCAGAGTACACAAACGGTACTAAGACAAACATTGGGAGTTGTATAGGACAAGATGATGCAGCCCTGAAAAAAAGAATCTGTTGGTTCTAAATTAATGTATTTACCTTGTTCACAGGTTATTCTGAGCCTTCGTCTGTCGGGTGCAAGCAGTACACTGTGGGATTCCCAGCCGTGGATGACAGCAGCTCCACAGCAACAGCTGAGATAGCAGTAAATGGAATGGACCCTCCAGAGTTGGGCTTTCCCCCTGCTGAGTCCACCACGGGGACCTCAGGTCAGTCACATCCAATGCCGTCGTCTCCACACACCAAATCGTGACCGCAACCTAATGAATATTATTCCTTTTTAGTTTGGATGGGATATGAAACTGTATCCATGGCTTTAATACAATACTGTTCTGCAAGCATTGCCTCACAAATATGCTTTCCACAGCAGCACGCTGCCCTTTACGAGTCTGTAGCTTTTCATACCAACTGATCACCTCAGCAGGTGATTTCACGGAGTGGGTAGAGTCTTTGGTTGAAATGAATGAAAACCTGCAGAATGAGGTGAAACTTGGAACACACAGATACTGTTTTGACCACACACAACCTATACAGTTATTTGTATTTCATTTACCATGTTCACATGTAAAGCCTGTGTTGTGACCTGGGGATAATGAACACGCGTTCAACCCTTTGACCTGTTCAGACTGGTTGTCACTGCTCATATAACAACCCTTTGCTTAAAGGGCGTCAGCAATTTTAGTTAATAGTATGGGTCTAATCCCAAACACTGGATCATACACTACCCACAATGCAACACAAAAGCATTTTTATTAGACCTTCCCGGTCTGTTAAAGTTTCTGAGCCCAAGCTGTCTTAGGGTTATTTTCTCAGAGTTTGGAGTCTCACAACTACAGACACAAAATACACCATATACCTGTTTTCACAGGCTCAGCAGTACTCATTATTAAATAGTACTCACGTGGCTTGGATATTACTACTTATTAAAAGGTAATAAAGCAGCCTACACTCTTGAGATTGAGTGAAACAGAATTTATGTTTTATATGGTTTGATGTCACTGCCAGTGTTATAATTCATCGGTTTGAAGTGTCAAATCCTGTTTTGGGGACATGGCTGTCAATAATAAACCACAATTGAGTCAACACCGATGCCAGTGTCAACAAAAACGCATCATAAAAGCAGACATTCAGAACAGTTGTATTGGATTATCGCTGACATTTGATTTTTGATTCTCAGTGGAGTCCAAAACTGAAGAACCATCTCCGATCTCCTCTGAGAATCTACGAGAGTCTCTGAAGAAGGAGCTGGAGTTTTATTTCTCCAGGTCAGAGACAAACACTCAAGTTACCTTTTTTTTTTTTTTTTTTTTATACTGTAGAATTTTGAAAACTGGATTTATTTCCCAAATCAAGAGAAGGCTAATCTACATGAATGTGTTGTTTTGTAATTCAGAGAAAACCTCTCAAAGGATTTGTACCTGATGTCCCAGATGGACAGTGACCAGTTTGTCCCTATATGGACTATAGCCAGCATGGAGGGCATCAAGATCCTCACCACTGACATGGACCTCATCCTGGATGTGTTGAGATGTAAGTGGATTATTTAAGATGGTGTCTGCTTAAACCATGTGCGTATGTCTGTGGTTTGTCTAGATTTAAATGCATTGAATTCCCCTCAGCTTCTCCTATGGTACAAGTGGATGAGAAAGGGGAGAAAGTGCGTCCTAACCACAAGCGATGCATTATCATCCTAAGGGAGGTCCCCGAAACAACACCCGTTGAGGTAAAGTTAACTTGTGAATACACTGCCTGTCTTTGGAAGCATCACACTGTATTGAGGATGTAGATGTTTACCTCAAGTGTGAGACCGTTCTTTGTATGTAATTCACAGGAAGTGGAGTCACTGTTCAAAAATGACAACTGTCCAAAGGTGATAAGTGTTGAATTCGCACACAACAACAACTGGTACATCACATTCCAATCAGACACAGACGCTCAGCAGGTACAAAGTCAAATAGCACTTTTCTCTACACGGTCCGAAGTATTCAGTTGACATGCTGCACCCTGAATTGCCTCATGATTCTCCCTTATGCTCCCACAGGCATACAAGTATTTAAGAGAGGAGGTAAAAACATTTCAGGGAAAACCCATTATGGTGAGTTAAATTAAAACACCTTTGTCATTTCGGAGAGGCCCTTTTGTGAAGTTGTTTTTAGTTATTTCAGTCTTTGCTCTTTTCCTGGTTTTCCACGCTGACAGGCCAGGATAAAGGCCATCAACACATTCTTTGCAAAGAATGGCTACCGTAGCATGGACAGCAGCCTGTACGCTCAGCAGTCCCAGAGCCAGTCCCAGTACAGCTCTCCGCTCTACATGCAGCACGTCTACCCCCAGCAGCAGTACCCAGTCTACGGCATCGTACCTCCCACCTGGACGCCTTCGCCCACGCCCTATTTTGAAACTCCTCTGGTGAGACATACTCCACTCACAATGCTCTGAGACAATCACACTAACACACACCTACTCTGAAATTTCACCCTTCGTGCACCTCAGTTGAAAACATTCACTTCCTGTGTTCATTTTGTGTCATCAGCATTACATGTGTAAAATGTTGTGCAAATAATTAACCTTGAATGTCGCAAGTTGTGCGCTGGCAGAAGTCCTTTATTACCCCAAGAACCGGCGCAACTGATTTGTTTAGTCATTGCCGTCTTGTTTGTTGTTGCGTCTGAAGAGAAATGCATTGAGTGAATTCAAATGAGTCCTTTCCTTTTTTACCATTTGAATTGTCAGCAGACATAAACACACAATACTTCGCATAACAACAAGTTAATAAAAATAATCTGTAAACAGTTTTACTGTGTGGGTGTGTGTGCGATTTGTAAATGCTGTCTTTTTTTTTTTTTCCTTGTGCAGGCACCGTTTCCCAACAGTAGCTTTGTGAATGGATTTGGCTCTGCTGGACACTACAAAACTGGCTCCAGTTCTCTTAATATCACTCGTCCTTTCAACAGAAACCGGTAACGCCTTTTTTTTTCCAGATGTTTGTTTCTTTTTGTAGTTTTGACTTAAATCTAAGTCTGTTTTCTTTACATAAACATTCCAATTGGAATATTTTACGACTTGATTGCACAATGTTAAAATTTCAGATCATCTTCAGTTAAAATTTGTCTGAAGATATTGTGACCACAACAGGGAATTGTTCTTCATTCCCTGTCTTCTTACTGTCCCCACAGTGTTCCCCTCTATTCAAGAAAGAATGTAATAAATGCCTTCAGGTACCACTGTTATACAGTACAATAAGCTTCATTGCTACCCTCATCGCTTACCATACTGCAACAGCCAAATGACTAAATCCACATTGAAGCCAATGCCTTCTGCCAGTCGGACCTTAATGGCCATGATCCTCTTCATAAGTCTGTAAATGTTTGTTGCCAGGTAATGGCTGTCCTGGATTTGTCAGGTCATTTGATAAATGTATCAAATGTTGCCTACTAAATGGCAGCAGCTGCTATCTGATGCTGAGCAACTGGCTTGTTCCAGTTATGGCCACCTTGGCTCCAAAATGTCCTCTTTGCATTGACATTACATGTAACTGTTCCTCTCCATCACAACTAACCACCCATTTTATTTGTTCATTGTTTTTTATTAGTTTTACAGCTGCTTTCTGCGTCAGTGATTGTATTACCACATGCCATGCTATAACAAAGAAATGCTGACAGTTAGGAGTTGAGTCTAGGTCAGGCTGCTGTAAGCTTTAATGTACACTTCCAAATCTTTCGCAAAGAGATGACAACTTTGCAAGTTTGTTAAGAGAAAAAGCAGCTTCACAAAGCAATGTCTCATTGGACTCTTCTCAAGTCAGACCTGATGATGAGATCAAGATGCGCATAGAGGGAAACCAGAGAGTGGAGTAACTAGCTTTGATTCTTTCTTTCTCCTCTTCATCTTTAGCTTTTCTTTTCTTTTTTTTTCTCTATCCTTCCCTTCCAAAGTTAAGAGCTTCACTCCTGTCCCGATGAGCGTTCAGATTATGAGATCTGAGGGTCAAAGACTCATGAGAAGATCAGTCCATTCTGAATCACTCGGACACTATCTGTCTCAAAGTGTTATTTGCGGTGCATTAAGATATTAGTAGCTCGTCTAGGTCTTACATGGGTGTTGTCAGCTCTTCTCAATGAGTTTATGATTGGTTGCAGATTTCCAAATGTCAGTATGTTGCCATCAAAGTCTCCACAGCTTCAACCAATCATGAGCACAAATGTAATCTCCCCGCCAAATCCCCTTGCATGTCTACACAATTACCCTAAGGATACAGCATGCTGTCTGATTCCTCCAGTAAATTGGGGCCACCCCTGTGTTTGGGTGACTATTTTTGGCCTTTCCCCCTTCAATTTAAAATTTTAACCACCCCCACAAAAAGAATACAGTGCCGTTTTCTATATGTGATGGCAATACATTATCCAAACGCAAGCTCTACCTGTAGAACCATAGAGTGGTTTAACAGGTCATAGCCCATTACATTTGATTTGCGTAACTGTAATGGCTGCTGAACATTTTCCAAAGCACCCACACATTTATGTATTATTGAACAACATTGGTAAAGTCACCTAAAGGACAATGTTCTGATATCCTTTTGTTTATTGTTTTTTGCTTCATTCTGAGTTTTCAACACTCAAACTGGAAAGGAAACACTGGTTACCATTATGCCTTAAAACTATTTTCAACTTAATGTTGACCGTGCTCAACCTTTGCGACAGAAACCATGTAAAGCCCCAGGCGAGGACAAGTGAGGTGACCTCAGCATCTATAACTCCTGTCCCCTTGGAGAGTCTGACTGGATTGCGCAGCCCGCAGCCCCCCGCTCCCGTTGTCGTTGCCGCCGCCACCACAAACCCAGTCCAGACAGCCTCTGACCTGGGCTCGGCGTTCTCACATCTCTCCTCCTCTCCCTCGTCTTTGGATCCCAGTGATGACGGCAGCATGGCTGGACGTGGAAGGTAAACCTATTTTAACGGACTGTAATGGCTGCTGTTCTTTAGCTGTGACTTGATCAGTGACACTTGACCGAGTTGCTGTTAACGGATCATTTATTTGCATTTTAGACGGAGCACAACCTACAGAGGAACACGGAGGAGGCGAGAAGACGAACGGATTGCGGTAAATGGCTATTTTTGTGTCATCTTTCAACTGGTATGTCGTATTTAAAGCATGAACCATCTTGTGATCTTTCGGTTTGTTGGCTCCGTATTCCTTTCTCAGAGGCCTGTACCGCTAGCAGAGGTCAAGGTTTCTCCACCCAAATTTGACTTGGCTGCTACCAATTTCCCACCTCTACCTGGCTGCGTGGTCAGTACACAGGGAGAACCGGTGCTAGAAAACCGAATGTCTGATGTTGTACGCGGTTTGTACAGGGACAAGGTAAGAAGCCATTAAGACTGCAACAGTTTGTAAGTCTCTTGGATAAACTGCACTGAGAGTATTGTAATGGTAGGTATGTGTAATGTGCATGCCTCCTTGCTTTTTATAGACCGAACAAGCCAATAAAGAAGCCACTGTGAGTCCAGGTTCAGGCCAACCCCCAGTCACAGAGGATGCTGTGGCTGTCTCCAGTCCTGCCCTGGCAACACTGAAATCTGCTACACAACCACTTGGACCCTCAACCCCTGGGTATGACTCTCTCAGTAATGACTATTTAATTCAGGATATTTGGTGCATGAATGAATCGTTAAATGCTAACTTGAATGTCTGAAACTCTTGTTCTGACAGTATCACTCGTCAGGAGAAGAGGGTTGAACGGGCAGAGCCTCCAGTTCCAAAAGTGGCTCCACGCACACCTGTTACTACCGTAATCCCATCCCCCACCATACAACCCGTGCCTAGCTCCAGGCCTCAGCCCGCTGCTGTTGCTGCCACCTCCACGCCCTCAACTCCCAGCACGCCGGCCCCTGCTACAGCCACTATTCCCACCCCTGCACAGGTGAGAATATTGTTTTTTGTGACAGCCTGGACTCGAGCATAGTTGTCTTCCTGATGATGAGATCTTTTGCGCATAGAGGGAAGTGAGGGAGTGGACTCACTGGCTATGGTGTTCTCTCTCTCTCTCTCTCTCTCTCTCTCTCTCTCTCTCTCTCTCTCTCTCTCTCTCTCTCTCTCTCTCTCTCTCTCTCTCTCTCTCTCTCTCTCTCTCTCTCTCTCTCTCTCTCTCTTCCTTCCCCCCGCCCCCACCCACCAAACGTCCAGGATGTTCACTCCTACCCCGATGAGCGTTAAGATTATGAGATCTGAGGGTTTGACGAAGGAAATCATGAAATTGTATGTATACATGGGAGTCGGTGTTACATCCCCCTTTCTTTCTTTTTTTAAATTGTGTTTTTCCCTACCTTGGTTCAGGAGCCACGTAAGCTCAGCTACGCTGAGGTATGCCAACGGCCACCCAAGGACCCTCCGCCTGCAGCCCCTGCCCCAGCTTCCACAGGCACCGCTTCGGGCCAGCCGTTACGTGAGTTGCGCGTGAACAAGGCTGAAGAGCTGGGCTCCAGCAGCGGTCCTGGAGACAAGCAAGAGAGAGGCCACGACAGGGAGGGGGGATGGGAATGCAAGGAGAGCCGACCACCACGTGAACGTGACTCTCAAGGCTACTACCGCAGCAATGGGCCCAGAGGCACCGGGGGCCTCAAGTTTCGGGACCAGAGGCGCCCGCCTCCGGCCCGACGCAGCTCCCCACAGGGAGGCTACAGGCACACTGGCAAAGAGCAGAATATCCCACCAGTATCGCCAAAGTAAAAACTTGATATGAATAGAAAAAAAGATGTATGAATATATACATGGAATATATAATTATATAAAAATGAATAACATAAAAGCAACAACATTATGGTAGCCACCTCCCCCTCTCCTGGAACTTGTCCAAAGAAAAGCTTTTAAAATGACAATAAGACCGGGACATCCAGGACTAATGGGCAAAATGATACCTGAAGAACTTTGATGAGTGATATGAAAAGAAAAGAAAAATCTTGTTTTGGCCTCCAGCATTATGCTTAAATGAATTTAAGTGCGATTTCTCTGGAGGCCGTCTCATTTATGCTCTGCTAGGTAGAGGTGGGATGCTGGGCCGCGTAAGGCCCTCTACCTTTTTTTTTTTTTTTTAAAGAATAGATGTCTGCAAGAACAATATGCACTAAGAAGAAAAGAACATGCATATATGTCATGTACATATACAAAGATATCACTAACACGCAATGAGACATCAGTTTTTTTTGTTTTTTTTTGTGTGTGCTTAGGTTTGCAAGTATGACTGAAGGGTTGACTGTCTGTGTATGCATTGATTGTTAAGCAACTTGATTGAAGTGCTACAGTGTGCTGTTGCACTGATGTAATGAAATGGATGATTTTTGATTTTTACATCAGAGACTCAATCATTGTCCTGAAACTGGACCGTGTGGTCTTCTAATGTATATTAATGAAATGTGTTCTATGGTGGTATTTTGACCCTAGTTTATAATTGGCTTAAATTGTTATCGGTCCGATATCAAACTGTCGATGTACGCCGCAGTCAGATGTGTGGTTTTGTTTGAAGCCGAAATCCACTTTGGGGGTTCTCACTGACCGGTTACCCACGGTGAACCTGCTAGCCTGGTCCAAAGTTTTCATGTTAAGTTTTTATCTCTATCTATCTGAACCATTTTGGGTCGACCCACTCTGATGGATTCAGAACATTTTCATGTTGATAATCAGTCAGGTTCTCTGTTTACATGTTTGTTTTGGTAGTAGGGTGACATTTTCCAAGAGGGAAGGAGGAAAAAAAAAAAAAAAGAATAGGTTAATTTAAAAAGATTTGACTGTTCAGTGCGCCTGGTGGTTTAGGTGAGATTTGGCTTTTCTACATTGTCACAGGATATCCAGGTTAAGCTTCTATCTGTGAATTGTTCTTAACAATGACATAGTGTCAAAAATAGACTGAGGAGTGCTGTTAGCTGAGCATGATAGCTACATGATATTTGGCAGCCAAGTCGTGGGTATAAAGAAAATTGGAAAATTTTCACGTGCTATGTGCCAGCTGCCTACGATTATAGTGTGCTAGGATACAGTTTTGATTTTAATTGACAAGGTCTGCTAAATAATGTAGTCTATGGGAAACTTTTGGCCCAGTTAAACTGGATTTTGAAGAAGCTGTAGAGGCGTAGTTGCCTATGCTATATTGTGATAACCCTTCACTAGAAAATGTGTGTGGGAGAATGTAATTGTTCTAGTACAGAATTTACAGAGGGAGGCTTTTGACAGCAGGTATCCACCACATTGTTTTGTGCTTTTAGGGTGAGTTTGCTGGGTTGTTTGTTTCTTTTTTTTTTTTTTTTTTTTTTTTTAATGTTTGAAGAACAGATTGACTTAGAATTTGAAGTTTGACTCACTGTATGTATTGCTTTTTAAATTTATTTATTTTAATTCCGATGCACAACGCTTTTCTCCCAATCTTGGTAGGCTGGTTTCCCCAAAGTTGTGTGAAATCGCATTGGCTAAATAAAATCACGCATATGACATTTATATACTGTTGGAGATGTCAGCTGAGCGAAAATACTTGATGCATTGACTTTTTGGTTTAGTAATGCAGTAAAACGAGTAACCAATCACTGGGGCTGTTATTTCTTTTTCATTAATGAGTATGAGCAGCTAGTGATTTAGTATAATTAAATACATGCACTAACTTGTTTTTAAAAAGAATCTTACTCATGAGTAAACTAACCCTAACCCCACTCTCATCCATATGGTTTGGGTTATTTTCTGTTAATTTGGGTTGGGGTGGCAAAAGGAAATATAGTAATGGATCAACCAAGTGTTTGAGACACAATCCTAGAACTGTATTAAATGTCACCAAAAATAAATTATTTTGATTTGGCTTTCCAGTGTCCCATTTCTTTCTTTCTATCTTGTGTTTTGTACATACTCTATATACACACATCAACAGTTGGATGGGTTGTTACGTTTTATACAAATGAATCCGCAGTGAAGTAAGTATTTAAATGCCTTCTGAAATTAAAGGTGTCTTTAGCCCACTTATTCAACCCCTCTACAGTTTTGCGCTCTGCCCTGAACCTGACGGCTCCTGTCAAAGTATCAGGTTTGGGGTGGGGTGTGAGCCATTTCGTTAAATAAAGCTTAGTGCTGATTCTAATGGTCTCAATTTAAAATGTAATTGAGAAATTTCTCTTCTCAAACGGTGCCAAATTGCCATATATCTGCACATGTCTGCATGTGTTATGGGTTGCAAGGTGAACAATGCCTACAGTAATCCTGCAGAAAAGTCAAGTCAATCGATCGTTTGGTCTATGAGATGTCAGACAATTGTGAAAAATGACCATTACAATTTCCTAAAGCCCAAGGTGGTGATATCTAACGGCTTCTTCTGTCCAACCAATAGCCCAAAACCATAAGATATTGAGTTTATTATCACAAGATGGAAAGTAGCAAAGCCTGATATCTATGAGGCTGGAAATAATGTTTTGTATTTTTACTTAAACAATGGATTATGAAAATAGTTGCCAAACAAGTCTGACAAATGGATTAATTCAAGTAATAGTTTCAGCTCTAAATATCCAAACCCTCTGGCTCATTATGTTTCTAGAATAGTAGATACAGTAGATAATGGTCTGTATCTGAATGTTGTTCAAATAATGCTAAAAAAATTAATCATCTGACAGACAAGTAATCATTTAAGTAATTTATGAAAGAAAAAACATATTTTCCAGCGTTTGCCTCATTTGCTGTTCCATGTTATATTAATGTAAATATATCTTGAGTTTGGTCGGTTTTGCGCTTTTCTGACATTTTGTGTACACAGTTCCAGGCGAAATATAAAACTGTCTGTGACTAGAAAAACTGAAACACATAGTATAGTAGTATATACTACTATAGTAGTATGTCTGCGGCTTGTAGGCTTGTCTGTCCACGAGAGATTTGTGAAGCCACTTGTTCGACTGTAACGTTACCTTAACATGGTCATGAACTGGAGGCATTCACGGCACGTGGATGCCTCCAGCCATACGTGCCTATTTTGGGAAAGAAGTCGACTTGGTATAGACGTGCCTTGCATTCAGACATTGTTAAAGCCGGTAACGTTAGTTATAAACAATACCAAGTATAAGAAGTTATCACAGAGTAAAGCGACATCCGGTTTAAAAGGCTTGAGACAGAGGGCGTGGCTGCTGACGCTCTGTGTTTATGTCGAACAGAGCAGCAAACAGTCAATATACGGTAACCTGTCAGACCTCTAGACCGTGGACCAGAAACGGTACGTTATCTAATTAGCATCGATAATTGTACGATGGTTGGTGCGAACATGGTTTGAAAGTGCATTCACAAGTATTTGAAGTGAATGTCATTCGATGTTTTCGCCTACGACTGTCGATTGTTCTTAGCATTTCGATGCTAACCTTAGCTCGCTAGCTAGCTAGCTAACTTGGTGGTAGCTGCCGGGAATCTTTTTGTTTTTACTCTAAAACCAGCCCGTCAGCGTTAAGCGTCTCTTGTGATTTTGTACATTACCATTAATCTGTTGTTTTTTAAAAGCTGTCACATGGTTTGACCCTTTTGTTTTATTTTGTTGTGGACGTGGAGTATGTTCTTGTCAAGTGAGCTAACGTTAGCTGTCAGTGACATTCATTTGATTTCGTCTTACGAGTTACTTAGCTAGCTACATGGCTGATTGTGATATTCTGCTGGCAGTCAGCTCTCGGGCGACTTCAACATTAAGTAGTAGTAACAGCAGAATAACGTTATGCATCGGCTCTCAGAATAACAACAGTACAAGCATACACCATCTACATTAAATGATCGGAGCTACGATGTCCTGACAGTATTTGGTAACCCCAAAACGAATATAAAGGAACGGGAAAAATTTGTCAATTTATCAAATGTTATTTGTGTTCATTTTGGTAATAAAAATAAGCATTAGTGAGTGTCCTCATACATGATTGTATGACATTTTGATCTTAAGATCAACAAGTAAGTAACTCGAAATCACTTCTTGGTATTTTGACATATGTGAATTTAAAAAAGTGGTTGTCTAATAACAAACTCCAAAATAAAAGGAGATATCGCTAGACTCCCAATATTCAATGTAACTTGTCTAAGCAGACCTGATTATGTACTGCAAATTTAATTACACATGAATTGTAAAGAGGTTTCTACAGTATGTGCTTATTTTTCTGTCACAATATTAACAAAACAATGGGCAAAGTCACTAACTTTGCAACACTACATTTTGAATCTGCTGGTGAAATTGTGCAGAAATAAGTGCATTTCTATGTTAAGCATGTAATAAGGAAATAGTCGCACAACACACACTCCCTTCCACTACATAACGAAAGGGCTAATCACCCAAAACCTGAGGGACTTTTTAAATTAAGTATTGTTTTACTCTGAGTTTTTTTTAAGGTTCATGGATCTCCATTGTGTCTTACAGCTTTTAACCCCAACTTCTTGAAAAATGTGTTTCAAGCGTGCTTTGTAGCCTATTGTACGCAGTCCTCAGTAACATGAGCTCTACAAATATTGTGAAAGTACATCATGCAAAACATTCAAATTTTATAAATGCACGGCTGAATACGCACCATTGCAGCAATTCGCTCATTTCCCCACGACAACGTGGAGGATCTCATTCGAAAGGTAAGCCTGTGCATCTTCCAGTCCGACTTAAAAATATATATCTCTTTGTGTCATCAGTTATATCAACATAATTTATCTCCTGTATGCCCTAAGGGAGCTGATGTGAACCGGATGCATGGCACACTTAAGCCCCTGCACTGTGCCTGTATGGTCGCTGATGCCGACTGTGTGGAGCTGCTATTGGAGAAGGGCGCAGAGGTACGTCATAAATGACTCCTACACTCAACCACAAGTCTTTAGATTAATTTACTACTTTCCAGACAGCCCCTGTATGATATGAAAGTCAACCTGCAGAGAGTTGAACCTTGTTTGTGATAGATAATCCATCACATGGAACATCCATGCAGGTGTGAACGGGAGCAGTTTTTAAAACTCTTCCCTCTTGGTGTGTTCAAAAAAGCTTTGACTTCTGATACTGTAACTGTAACTGTAGGGCTCTGTTTTTGTGGCAGTGCAAGCAGCGCTACAACAGTTTGATATTTTCCTGACCTTTAAATTCTCTTTGCCCGTCTGTGTGTTATTTTGGTGTCCAGCTATCACACCCTCTGATCTATATTCCACTTCAGCCAGCCCTTTTGCACTTTGTACTGCTGCACATACTTAAACCAAAACGTGAAGTGCACAGTCCATGTGCCTAAGACGTATTAAGCGTTGTTAACTCCTTAGCATAACATTGCTCTTTACATTACATTTTCTTATTAGGTGAATGCTTTGGATGGGTACAACCGGACAGCACTGCACTATGCAGCTGAGAAGGATGAGAGCTGCGTGGAGCTGCTGTTGGAGTATGGGGCCCAGCCAAACGCCCTGGATGGCAACAAGGACACTCCACTTCACTGGGCCGCCTTCAAAGATAACCCAGAGTGTGTGAGGGCACTGCTGGAGAGTGGGGCCTGTCCCAATGCCAGGGACTACAACAATGACACGCCTTTGAGCTGGGCAGCAATGAAGGGCAACCTGGAGAGTGTCAAAGTGCTTTTAGACTATGGAGCCCAGGTCCATGTGACCAACCTGAAGGGACAGACCCCTATCTCCCGACTGGTTGCCCTCTTGGCCCGGGGCCTGGGTACTGAACAGGAAGAGGAGTGCCTAGAGCTGCTTTGCCGGGCAGCAGGGCGGTTTGAGATCCGACGGGCTGACGGCACCCTTCCCAGGGAGCTGAGTAAGGATCCCCAGCTGCTGGCAAAGCTGACCAACATGGTGGCTCAGGCTCCCACGCTTCGGTCTTTGGCACGCTGTGCTACCCGTCAGAGTCTTGGAGTCCAGTTCCTCCCCACTGCTGTGAAAGAGCTTCCTTTACCAGAGACTATCAAAGACTATTTACTGCTGAGAGACTGAGGTGATGAAACCATTGAAGAGCTCTCCGACCTCACTGGCTGGTTAATAGACTGCTAATCACACAGCATTTAATGGCAAGGACATGTCTCCGTTGAATTGTCTGGCAGTGGCCCTCATTTATCAAACCTTGCTGAATACAGATTTATGCCCCAGGAGAGATGTTCAACCCCCTCCAAGTCTTTTTATTTTTTGGTGGTTGGACAACATCTAAATGAGCCGTAAAGATTGGCAAATTTGATCAGTTTCAGTTGTAGGTAGAAGACTGCACCAGTCCAGGGTTTATATTGTTACATAAACCGCTAAAGAGTATGCACTTTTTGGTAACTCTGGTCTGGCCTGTTAAAAATGTCTTTTCTCAGCCCACCCTGCATGCAGTACAGAAAAGAAACTATAACATCAGGGTTGTTAGGCTTCATCATAGGAATTGACCTACATGAAGCTAGTTGTGTCCAATCACCCAGCTGTTCACAAAGAGCCAGTGCATCTTTGAAATTTTAAGTGGGCTTATTATTAATTTCTTGTATGCAACATTTACAAGTATTTAATATCAATACTTTTTAAAGATTAAATACAATTAAATATGGTTTTGTCACAGAACATGAGGAAGATCCTAAATATTGAGTTTAGTGGTAAAACTAGTGTATCCTCATTGTATGATTAGATTTAAATTGAATATAGGTTTATGAATGAGGGCTAATGTCTAATGATGCAGGTTGTTCTCTCAGAGGATATAGTTCCTGAAGTACTGCTCAGGAACAAATGTTATGTAGTGTTTGTATGATAGTTGGAGTGGCCATCTTTCTCTCAACGACATCCCAGTGAACTCACAATGCAATCATTTTTGCAATACCAAGAAAAACAAAAAACAAACGCATACACTTGAACCGAACAGAAAAGATTGTGCCAGATGGGAACTGTTTTGTTTTTTATGGAGAAGAAAGGAAATGTTGCAGAATATTATCATTGGTTTCACAAAATGTGCCAGGCACACTAATCTATGCCTCCATCTAGCCCTCTGAAAATGTTCCATGCTGATGAAAGTGATGTCAACATGCAGTTGCCAAGGATGAATACATTTTTTTTGTTTTTACAATGGTTCTTTTCAGTCTTAATTGCAAACGTTTGGGTTTTCAAAGGTGCTCGCTGGTCCAATGCTGTTGCAGCGTATGTTTAAAAATACTTTATTTAAAAGGAAATGTTTAAATGTTAGATCCATGAAATGGCATGATTGCAATTTTTTTTTCCTTGAAAAAATTAACTAAATAAGCTTGCAAAATGTATTTACATTTGTTATGGCATATGTCTGGAAATTGACTATTTCTGTGCTTGATTTTGTTTTTCTTGTTCTGCTGCTGTATAAAAAGTAACCCCTTAGATCACGTCTTGTGTACACCTGCAAAAGTGCTTTTTTCTTTGTCAATGAAAGTAAATGCCTTCATATTCCATTCATTTTCTTCTCTCCATTGTTCTTCACATAAAAAAGGTGAACTCATGAAGTTGTTTAAAATCAGATTAAGGTTTTATTTGCATAGGCCTTTTTCACAGCAGACATTTTGACTTCTCAGAGCAGGAATGGCACAGGCGTTACTGATAACATTATCAATGGCTCGGTTCTTTTCAAGTGTCGCAGTAAGTGACAGTGAGCTGGAATGCACGACAACAGGACCCTAAAATCAAACCTAAATGGAGTGCAGCCATCATTCATTTAACTATTTACACCTGTGCTTCTCCTGCACCTTTAATACACTGTAGTTAAGTCTCCCTGTTTTGATTACAAAACCACTTTTCAGTGCTCAATGCTTTCTGCAGCTCGTTACCTGTGACACAATGAAAGAAACCCATGCGGCTTTGTCACTGAAAATATACCCAAATTTAAAATCTTAAGTAATATGCAAGATTAATAACAGCTAAACTGTTAGATTTATTTTCACACTGTGAAAAATATATATACTTTGTAAAAATAGTGGTGGCTTTGGCAAAACATTAAAATGGTGAAGAAATAGGTGGTTACATTACATTGGTCTCTTTAAAGCAGGGATCTTCAACAGGGGGTCCTCAGAGTCAATACAGGGGGGCTGCCAAATTATTGTTAATTTTTGAAAGTTTTTTTTCAAAAATTAAAGTCTCAACATGAATCCAAAGCCTTATTAGCACATCCCCATTGCTTACTGGCCAATAGGTAAGGTAGTCACTAAGATAGCCATCCATAGATACAGTTTATCCAAGCATTCACTGTGCCACATGTATGTTTAACATTAAAACATGATTTATAAAATCATGCCAACAATTTTTATGTTAATAGCTTAGTCTGCTATGCAAAAAAGGTATGTATAAAGGCTTTAGGCTGCCCTACACGTTATGGTAGGCTCAGTTTAATATGCAACTTAATTTTATACAATATACTGTATGTAATTGGGGGTCCCTGCTCTATCTCTCTTTCAGTTAAGTGGTCATTGGCTTAAAAAACGTTGAAGACCCCTACTTTAAAATAAGGAAATTAACTTCAACACATTCAGTTCTCAAATCATCCACTGGAGGTCTCTCTAGCCTTGTCTCTGAATTCATCGTCTCCTTAAACAGCCCTGAATGGTGGCCCGGTTGGCCCAGTGGGTAGAGCAGGCGCACATACTGAGAGGCTTATGCCGCGAAGCAGATGTCCAGGGTTTGAGTTCGACCTGTGACGATTTCCTGCATGTCTTCCCCCTCTCTCTCCTCTTTCTCGCCCAGCTGTCCTATCGATTAAAGGCGGAAAAGCCCCCAAAAAGTATCTTAAAAAATAAATAACAGCCCTGAATAAGATGTTTAGTGTGATTTGTATATTGGAGAAAAATGGTGATGTTACGTAACAATACGTTGTGGATTACATCAGGTGCCTCGTCTTTAATACTTGCAATTTCAAACATACAACAAGAGCTGATTTAGCATAATCTCAAATTAAACCATTGCAGCATATTTTATTTCTATATATGTATAATATTTTGGCCTACACCATTCTGCCTTGTACTGCGACAGTCAGGACGTTCACTTCCAAGGAGAGAGAATAGGGTGAGAATATCAGGAAGGAAACCACAGCAAGAGGGGAAAAGACCCCCATTTTAAATGTTCATACAATTGTTTCAACTATATGTGGATTGTGACACATCATGCAACAGTAATTTAAACAGGGATGTTATTTAAAAAAAATAAACTTTAGAAAAATGCAGAAAAGTAACTTCATACTAACATTAGTCATCTTCCGTGGACAGTATCACTCCACATACCTGACACTGTGTTGGAACTACCCTTCATATGGATAAGGTAAAAACTCCCCCAATGACAACTCTTAAGAAAAAGTTAAATTTATGTATTAAATATTAAATATACAGTATCTTAATCACTCCACATTTTCTCATATGCACTCAACTGCTTTTTAGGGAGACACATTTCATCAGTCACAGGCTAAAATATCACCCACCCATCTAATTAATAGAGATAATGTTGCATTTGGTGATTATCTTGAACAATTTGCTATAATGAGGGGTAACAGTATTCTTTAATAATAAAGAAAGCCACAGTCTCAATCCTAAAAAAAAGTGTTACATTATTTAAATGTATAAAAGGGTATTCTATAGCAGAATACCCTTTTATACATCAACAAATGCCATGCTACATTCAATTAATGGAATATGGCATTTGTTGATTGATGTCATTGAAATGTTTGCATTGCCTCCAAAAAAAGTGATACAAAATTAATAAAATGGGCTTTCCATTTATTTGTTGTATGTATGTAATTTGTCTGCATGGTTTGTAAATGTTATGAATATTTTCAAAAGTATGTGTGTGTTCAGAGAGGCAGAACTGGCTATCTGGAGTCACACTAAAATCCGAACTGTTAAATTCCGTGACCTGATTAGTAATTAAACGTCATTATCATGTACTTTGATGGCTGCTATATGGTATACTATTTAGAAAGAGTTACAGGGTATTAAAGGACTAAAGAAACTCACTAAAATTGTGTCTAAAAACCTCTACTCTCGACATCTGGATTACAGTAGCTATATGGTCTAGCCATGGATCTGGAAGTGGCTACGAGAACTGAGGTGAATTCTCGCGATGACTTGACGTCGAAGGGGAGTGTCAAATTCCAAGAGAGAGGAGAGGAGAGGAGAGGGGAGCCAGAGAGCCAGGGGCGCAAGGGTGAGTTTGTAAACACTTTATTACCCTTTAAATTTACCATAGATATGTCGAATACACTAAACTATGACAAAGTAGCGATCGGCTCGCTAGTTTTCAGTGTTTGTTAATGTTAAAACTACACTTCTATTTAATTGCCAAAACTGTGTTGTGTGTGGCAGCCAACGTTACGTTTCATTCGGACCCACTGTCTTGCTTTGCACTCAAGTGTCAGTCCGCTAACCAACTAACTGCTAGCTTTTTACAGTGTTTGACTGTCCGTAATGCCTTTAAAATAAACCAGTTCACTTCGAATATAATTAAATTAGTGTTGATGTGTGTTTGTTGTCATCGTTGAAACTGGTAATAGCGCTGTTATTGCACATTTTGAATGTGCGTTCGGCCTGTTGTTAACGCTAGCCATACCAGCTAGCCATTAGTTTTTTGAGGATACAAAAAGTTGATTTCGGGTTTCTAACCAATCAGAATCAGCTAGCTGATGTTATTGACAGGGTCCAAAGCGTCGCATGCGTTAGATACGGTTGACTGACGTGCTTATAGCCAATTGCTGAAAAGAAAAGGCGGTCTTGTTACGGGAAAAGGCAGGGCTAAGTGTGCCCGTACGTCGCCAGACAGTAATGAAAGCAAAAAAAGACAAACTTTTCGTCAGTCGGCGTTGTCTGGAAGAAGGAACTAAAGTTCGCAGGATTTTGGGATTGTAGTTTGACGTTTACCTATTTTACATGCCTGAATCCCCACTAAAAGATTTGCCTGTCTGTTTTTTGGCGGTAAAAAATGCTGTAATGATAATCTGGGTCTGGGCAAGAAGAGCCTCTAAAGAAGTCAAAGTCTCAAGTAATAATGATATCCATAGTATTGCAATTTGAGCTGTTAAACGCCCCAGGATCCGCATCCCCATGCATGTCAACACCTTCATTTGGAATGTAGGTCATGTTTTTGGCAGAGTTGTACCTCATTCCATCACATAGAGTTACATCAGAGAAAACTGTAGCCTGTTTTATCTAACCAAACATCTTGACCCACTCTAGTTATGCAACATAAATGCTTTTTGCTGCAATTTAAACATTATCACATTACACACAAAATAAAAGTTTAGCATGTATGCTTCTATGTATACATACTGTACAGCATTTGACTGACTATGCTATAGAGCGTTAACCATAAAGGAGTTAGCAAAATTGTTGACAGCACCATAGGCTGTGCAGGCTCTACTTGAAACTCAACAACATCAAATGGTCTTTTTCTTTTGAATATGTTGTTATAGAGCCAAAATGCTGTGCTTACAATAGTTGCAGACCACGAATAACCTTGGCATAGTGTTTCTGATTTAATTTTAGAAAACTGCCCTGGGTCCATCCTGCATTGTCTGCTAGCTCGGCATGGATTTAGCTTTTAGGCCTTGTTAGTTATGCAGACATGGATATAGGATTTCATTTGTTCCATTTACCAAATCTCGGGTTCACTTTGCTTGCATAAATACACACACACACCCAGCTACAACCTAGAGATCTACGGTCTTTAAAGCTCATAGCCCACATTTACACCTGTGATCCAGTAAATATCTATGGTCCCGTAATTGATCAATCGCTGACTGGCTTTCGCTATTTCACTTTCTCCCTCTCCTTTTACTTTTTTCTTTTTGCGGGGTCTCCCCTACCCTCGGCAATTCAAGCCTCAGATTCCAGAGTCATGGCTGCAGCGCGAGCTATTAATACAGTTTGTTTAGTCAGTTTCCTAGCAGGCTGCATCAAACACTGGATGGCTGCTGCTGATTATAGCTGGGACTGGTTCCCCTACACCTGCTGAGTGGGAGAAATCCAAGTTAACGGTAGGACTTTGGCAGCAGCTCAATGAGAGGTACAGGAATTAGGGCACTTTGACTGCTTCCATGTCACCTTGGATGAAAGGAGGCGAAAATAGGTGGACTTGATATCCATGCCTGTAATAAATATCAGTGATGTGCATCAGGACTAATGTAACTAGCAGACTGATTTATTGTCTCACAGAGTTGAGGTCTGCATGAAGCAGAGCATTTGACTGTGTGCAGTAGAACCTTACACTGTCAACACATGAATTACTCTGAGTTTATTCTCAGTGAGACATATCGGTCAAACTAGTAAATTGACTGCATCATTTAGTTCTGTATTTATGTGAATCTAACAGAGAAGATAGAAAGATAGAGCTGCAGTTTTTAAAGATGTCCTTCAAGATAGATTGTCTTACCATGAAGTTGAGCAATAGATGCTGAAGAAAAGACCATAACACATCTGTTTAAATCAGGTTAAGGTATTGGTTTGGGCAGCTATGAAAACAAATGGTATTTCCCCCTGTCATCTGAAATCTATGGTGGACTTCCCACAAAACCAAGTCCCACTTTTCATGTTGGTGCCAGCCAGCCAAGTTAATGTCTAGCATGTCTTTAGTAAGATGTAAACTCGGAAATCTGTTCCCATTCCTTACGCCAGATGTGTACATTTCCCCACACAGTCCACACCCTCAGTATAACGAGCTAGATGGAGTATCTCGTTTGCAGACACATCTCTGCCCAAATAGACTCAGTGTATTGTAAGCACTTTGTGAGGGCCCTGGCACCAACCTGTTGCCTTTCTCCAGAGCATGGGAGGTCTGCAAGAAATCAGACTGCCCTGCTTTTTCGGCCCTTTGATCTGCACCGAGAGGGACAGTGCTTTTGCTTGCAAACACGATGCAGACCCCTTTCCTCCATAAAGACATGGAGCTGAGAGACACAACGGTTAGGCCTGTTACAGGCCCGGCATCATGGGAGAGCGTCGTATTCCAGCGCAAGGCTTCAGTAATCATGTGTTGGCTCAGGGGCAGCAGTCCTCAGCAGAGGGAGAAATGGAGGGAGGAAGGGGGAAAATATACTGACTTCAACACTGGGAAAACTTTCAGACATTTATGCCTCGCCAACATAATGAATAATCTGTCCCACTCAATAATGTTAGGCTACATGCTCAATCCATGTAGTACAACAGAGGTTAATGTGGTCAGTAACTCTCAGTTATATTACAATACTAAACATGTTTAACTTTCCGGTCTGTGGAATAGCTATAGTCAAAACAACACAGAATTACAGCGGCTGTCATATCATTAAAGTACAAGTTTAGCAGGGGGATCATCTTGAAGGTGTAGTATTAAATATGTTTGAACATCCACCCCTACACATTACCGTGTTATAGCGAAACCTTATTGAGTATTGCAGTAGTCAGTGGCTTTTGTTTATTGAAAGGTTTGTACTTGTATACATAGCAAGGGCCTTGATGCATGTTGGTAGTTGCTGTACTTTCAGTGGGACAGCGTTGTGTAATAGCTGCCAGGCGTCACGTTGGGCCAGTGAGAGTGCTGAAACATTAATGTCCCTTGGTCATCGCCATCAACTCCCCTCCAATTCCCTGATTTAAATTCAATAACCAAGTTATTTCTCTAAACTTCACAGTTTGTGTTCACATGGGGTGTTGTTGAGCTGTGCAGAACAGTACAGGGTGGTTTGGTTTGGTGGAGTTGGGTGTGTGTGTGTGTGTGTGTGTGTGTGTGTGTGTGTGTGTGTGTGTGTGTGTGTGTGTGTGTGTGTGTTGGGGGGGGGGGTGTTACTCTCCTCTGTGGAGACAGCTGATGGAAGCAGTGAGCCTCACACAGCTTTAGTTTTTGTCACTTCAGCTTCAGGCGCAACAGGAGGAGAAACCAAACATAAGCATGTGCATATTTAACTCTTGACAATAGCATTACTCAGGAAGAGAGGGATGTAGACAGTATTTAGTTTGTAGATCTGCGGAAAAGTGCATTCAAATGTCCAGCAATGCTGCTAACCTTATGTGCCTCTGTTTTTCAAGTGTTAACAGACATTTAATCTGTGTTAATAGCCCCCCAATAATATTACAGAATAAGGCTGGAAAATGAAGTTCATTTATGGAATTGCTGACATGATAAATATTTTATCTACTGAAAGTAACTCTCGTTGCAGTTTTTAATGAATAAATTGTGTGAATTCTAAATGAGAATAGCTACAACAACCAGTCACATCTCGGCAGAAATTCAACTGACCAGTTAGCTCAAAGTTCAGAAACTGAAACTGGACATTACTGTAATCAATCAGAAGTGAGCCAACATGAAAAGGGAATGTAGTCTAGGAGATGTATTTGGACATAATTGTTTTAGAGTTAAATGTGACAATGTATTGTGGTGTACATTTTAGATCATACTGCTCAGCCCTATTATAGCAGCAGTGTTAGCATGCACTATTACTTTAATTAATATTAAATATTTATTTTAATTCATTTTCATAGTAATTCATCTAGGCAACCAGCTAGCAAAGGTAGATGTGGGAGATCCATCAATATAATATTTATATAATGATGTTACTCATTGTATGTATTATTTGATGTTACGATATAATAACAATAGTTTAAAGGTTGTCTTTCCCTGGACTGAACATGAATGCTTCTACCTATTAATAATTCTTTTCTCAGAGACTGTCACCCACCACTAGTTTACATTATTGTATGAAAACATTTACAGTCATACTATGTATGTAAGTTGGATTTAACCAGGACAACAAGTACAAGTGAGGTACAGCGTCAGATGAGTGTTAATGTGCCAATTTCAAGATATTTGTGCTGTGGATTCACATGAGAGTTCGCTGGAAGTCAATGTAGATGAATGAAACGGAGATTTTGCGCAGAGAGAAACGGCTAAATCCGAGAGAGATTGAATGAGGGGCACAAGAGGGTACAAGGTTGGGAGGTGCTAGAGAGGTGAGGAGAGGGAGTGGTAATGGGAGAAGGAGGGATTGGAAGTGAGGGAAAATGAGACAGAAGGAGAGGGAGATGCCTTTGTGTTAACGTTAGCTGTCGTGCTCTCATGTAAGCAGCTCCTCATTTGCCAACCAGAAACCCCCCTGTGTGAAGGAAGTATCACCAGGGAAACTTCGTCTCGCTGCCTCTGTGCATGTTTTTCTCCTTGCCAGGGTTATTTTTAAATAGCATTCGGCTTCCTGCTCAGACTAAAGACTACAAGCCACAGCATCCCTGTTTTGTTGTTTTCAGGATTTGCCACTTCACAAATCAAGAAAAGCCGCAGCAATGTTCTCCTCTTCTCCTCTCACGCAGTTACATTGCAAGCTCTTTGCAAAAATGGGGGACGACCGACCTTTTGTGTGCAGTGCTCCTGGCTGTGGACAGGTAAGTCTTCTCAGTCCTCGCCCTGGGTTTCAGGTGTGTGCATGTGTGTGGTGGGGTATTTTTTTCCCTTGTATTAGTACTCTCCAGCAGTTGACTGTAACTACTTATGATCGAATGCATTTTACTTCTAAAAGAAAAGCAAGCAAAAGAGAAAATATATTTTACTTGAAAAGACACTTGATTTCAAACTGTATATACAATGAGAAAACTTGAAAACCCCGAAAAGACTTCTGGTCTACCATCACACTTTGTTCTCATTGCCAGAATAAGCTAACTGGTTGTGATTTATGCAACACGCTTAATAAACATCACACAGATAGCATTCTAGCTAACATGCTGTCTTGTGAGACAATGCTGTCTCCTTCAGCAATGACTCACTGGAAGCTCCAGTGAGTAATCAGCACAGTTATTGTTTCAACCTGTCACTGTTGACTTCTAGCGCCTTCAGACACAGGTTTGAGCCACGGCAGTGACTCAGCTGAGTGCCAATAGTGCTCTCACGTGCCAGTAACGCGGTGCAGTGTCGGGGCTTGGCCTGATATCACAGCAAATGAAAATTAGTGTGTTCTAGGACTCATGGTTATTCCACACAGGAAACATCATGTCTGATGTTGTGCTGAATTAGCTGTCTGATCCTGTGTTCATTTGGGTGTGATATCCTAAGAGCTAGTGATGAATTATCTCTCCTAGGGTCTGGAGGAAGAAACATTTGAGATTCACAAGCCGTCTTCCATTATCTGATCAGAAGTGTTCTGTTGTACATGGGATTTGCGGTTTGAACAACAGGCCTGTAAGGCAGTTAAACATGCGTGCGTTGGATAAATAAATGATGATTTGTTTGGTTATTCTCATCTCAGAACATTATGGACACCTAGGGACCCCTTCCCTGAACATTTAAACTTTCCTTTGACATGTTTCTGGGATGTAAATACTCTGCATATTTAATTCGTAGATATCATTATTAATTTAGTTGGCAGTTAAAACAACAGAATCACATTGAAGCTTTTCAAGGCAAAGTGACGTTGACAGTGCGGGTCTATAGCTGTGGCATCAATTTCATGGTGAACATGTTGGCAAACCGTTGCCTTTTTACACAGAGCAACATTATCATTCATTTGGAGTCCTGTTTCTGGACATGTGACAAATGTAAATCTAATATTCACTCTCACAATATTCTCTGTTTTGGTCTTTTAATTATTTTTGGGGGATTTTTCAGCCTTTATTTTTACAGGACAGCTGAAGACATGAAAGGGGAGAGAGGGGGGGAATGACATGCAGCAAAGGGCCGCAGGTCGGAGTCGAACCCGGGCCCGCTGTGTCGAGGAGTAAACCTCTATATATTGGCGCACGCTCTACCAACTGAGCTATCCGGGTGCCCGTCTGTTTTGGTCTTTGTCAAATCCTGAGGGAAATATCTGGCTCTGTAGCTGCTAAATGCTCCACTATGTTCAAAGTCATTGCAAACTTTGTGTGTCTGCAGTTTGGCGCTGGCCAGGTGGCGCACAGTGGATTTTGTGCTGAATAAAAGCTGCATACTGCAGCTGGAATCAGGGTTGACGAGAGCAGTGGGACTGAACCAACGAGTGACCCATTTCAAATTACACCCATTCATTTTTTGATCCATGGGTAATGTAAAAATATTGATTAGTCCAGCTTTAAATATTGTCTAGACACAAGCAGCCAAACAAGAAATGGATTTTTATTTTATTTATTTATTTTTATACTTTCTATTGCTCCCCAATGGGGACATTACAATGTCCACTCTGTTTGTTACACACACACATGCTATATGATCAAAAACAATTGAACATGTGTTTGATTGAAAACTTTTGGTTTCAAAACATATCAAGGTTGATTGAACCTTGATTTTATAACTTACATATTATACCAGTTTAAGTATCATTACATACAAATTGTTATGAAGCTTAGAAATGCGCTGCATTTATTTTTATCATCTTTGATAATATTTATTTGTGTACATTTAGACACACAGAACATCCTTAATGTTACAAGCGCCTTATGTCCAAATGCCGTTTTACTTCTGCCCTTTACAAGCAACAGTTGTCTACCAGGAAAGTCTGAATCATACCCATAATAGAACGAGGATGATTGACTCCTGGCTTTGCTCGGGGTTTTCCTTTTACCAAGTTAACAACAACAACAACAACAACACCCCATTATATGATGCCCAGTATATACTGTGTGTGTGTGTGTGTGTGTGGGGGGGGGGTTATCCTAGCTGCCAGTATCTCATAGAGGAAGATTAGTTGGAGATAGTTTCCTCTGCAAGTTCCAGCCGCCTTGTTCAGAGGAAAGAGACAAATGAGACATGTAGTTGTATTGGTGATGCTGCCTGGTAGGGCTAAAATAAGCCCCCTGACACTTGACTGTGTTTCCACTTCACTCTCTCACGTCTGAACTCGTAACTGCAACACAGTCCCCAAAATAGGCTGCTGCGAATGGTGAATTGGCTGGTACCAAAGCCAAGATTATTCTTCCTACGTCTCTGACTGATTCACCTCGCCACTTTTCCAAAGAAGAAGTTGGTCAGCTGTTGGTGCTCTCTACTAAAGCTCTGCTTTGCCAGTGCCAGATCTCCTGTAGCTTCCACTCTAGATACCTGATAGGAAATAACAGAGCAAAGGCTAATATAGAGCTTTACTGATACTCACTTTGCAGAATCCACATGTTTTATACACTGACTAGCTTGACAACAACGGGTTCTCTTGTGTAAACCAGTTGCATTTGCATCTTCTGCTGTGATGTGTTAGCTCATTTGCTTTTGGCCATGCCACAGTATTCATACTTCATCAATTTGACATTTTTTAACCATTGCTCTTGCAATTCATTCATTCATGCATTCATTCCCTGTTGTTAAAGTCATTTCAGGTCTCATCCATACAAGCCCTTTTCTAGATAACTCTAGTTTGTGTAAAGATATTTGAGCCCATGTCATGTGGCTATAATGGGCCCATTTAGGGCTTTTAGACATAAGGAATTGTACACCACAGATACAGTGCTCTTTATGGTTTGTCACATCATGTATACAGTATAGGCTGCATGTGTTTGGCTACATCTCCAAGAGATCATCTGTATGTGATTAATGCAATATGATATCTGAATTAATAGGCTATTTCCTCAAGTCACCAGAATAAGTTGACAATTACCGGTAGGCTGCTTTATATGATGTACTTATCTTTCCTCTTTCTTCTTGTTCATTTGTTCCAGAGATTTACCAATGAGGACCACTTGGCTGTACACAAACACAAGCATGAGATGACACTGAAATTTGGACCAGCCAGGACAGACTCTGTCATCATTGCAGGTAGTGTACTGTTTGCCTTGGAGACAAACGCAAAGCGTACCTCTTCCTCTTTACACTCAGCTGAAGACTGTTTTTGCATACCTCAGCGTCAGCGTGTTCTAACACTACAATCTCAAGAAAAGCAGCTCCAAAGACACATTTATGACATGGGTTTCTATAGTCAATGCTGTGTGAACTACGTGTGAAAATGTTGCTTTGAATAGTTGTCTCTGTTCATTCCCTTTACCAGACCAGACACCTACTCCCACCCGCTTCCTAAAGAACTGCGAGGAGGTTGGTCTGTTCAATGAGCTGGCCACCTCCTTCGAACAAGACGATGATGACAAGAGAGCAAAAAACTCTGTAAGAAATGCTTGGGGATGATGATTTTGACAATGTTTTCATCATTGTGCATGCATGTGTTTATGCCTTTTTATGTATTTTTTATTATTTACAGAAACTAACGGAATTTCCTACAAGACTCCCACACAATGAAAGATTATGTTTTTACCTTCTTTTTAATGTAGTCAAAAATGATTGCTTGCAGAAATTCCTGCTTTGTGCACTTTGTCTGTGTAATCATCATAATTGAAACTAATGCAACAGCTTGTTACGATGATTTCATTAAAATTGGTCAGTGTGTGTTTAGTGCGCCTAAAATAGTGTTAACTAATGCTGTGGTTGTTTGGTTTGTGTGATAAATACCAGCTTCCCTTTTTAATGTACTGTAGTCTAGTAGTATCTTTGATAAGTCATGTGAACTTACACTCTTTGTCTCTCTTTCACTGTCTCTGTCCTTCTCAGCTCCCCGCTCCTAACTCTGTGGCTGTGGACATGAGCGTGCAGGCATCATCAGACGTGAAGGTGAAAGAAGAGGCACCTGTAGAGGTCGACTCCTCGCCACCAAGCAGCCCTGAATCTTTCTCTGAAGATTCAGAAAACAGCATCGAGCCTCTGGTTAAAGGGAAGGTAGGACAGAATGGGAGGAGCGGGGTTTGCGTGAGTGTATAGAGAGGGGGGTGGATCCTTAAATGATGTACTTACCTCATCGCTATTCTCCCAGGACACACCACCCAGGAGTTCAGCCCCCACCCCGACTATTGTGCGTCCAGGTTCCCTCCCACTACACTTGGGCTTTGATGCCCTTCAGCCCACCATGCCGTCACCCACCTCTGTCATCACACAGACACCACCTTCCAATCGTACTCTGTGGTGAGTAATGTTCAACATCCTGTTAATGAGCTCTGATGACCGCTTTGACCCTGATTTGCCTTAAGTAGCTTTTAAGCTTTTTTTTTTTAAAAACACATTTTCCACATACAGTCCACATTTCCCAGATTCTAGATGTGCTGGTTCCAACACTATGTTGAACCTACTGTATATGATGCTTATGAGTAAACCTTTCAAACTCAAGATGCCATTATGTTTTTTTTTTTTTGTGGCTGCACAAGTTTAAATATGTTAGTTGTTTTGTGCAACGTTAATACATTTCCCTGTCATTAACCTGACATATGTTGTATCTTTTTGAAATTTGATATACATCTCTGGGTTTGAGCAGTCTTTTTATGCACAGCTTGGATGAGTAATGATGGATGTAAGTTTGGATTATTTGGTGGGGTTGAAGTGGAATTTTTTTTCCTTGATGGTAATAGTTGTTATGTTTACAGAAACGTTGTTGTATAAAATTGTAATTTATACAAAATGACTTAACTTCCTGTCTGTCTAGTTCGCCAACCAGCCACTACCCCATGATGATGCTTCCCTCTGGTCAGGCAGTGCCTGTGCTCCCTGGTCCAGTACATATGCCCTCTGTCATCAATGTAAGCCAGACCAGCAGTCTTAACATGTTGTATTTCATTTTTATAGCTAAGAGAAGTTAGTTGAAGTTGTTAATACATGTATATTTGTGCATCTTATCTGGTCTCCAGCTGGCCCGACCCATGTGCATGGTACCCAACATTCCTGGGATCCCCGGGCCTCCTCTGGGAGGCAGCAGCAGCGGCTCTAACTCCCCCTCTGGCTACAGCATCCACTCAGAGGCCAAGATGGTCAGCACTAGATTAGCTCTCTATTTTTATCTCTTTATCTGTTCTTTTTGTCTCCATCTTCACCCTCCAGCCTTCCTCTGCACTGGCTTAGTTTGTTCATCATATGACTTTTTACTGCAGCTACTTGTTTATTTAACCCTTACAACACAATTGTTCCTGATTCTATGATACTGCAAAGTACACACAGAGCTCTACGTAAGGATTCCACGTTCCAACTGTATTTCAGATGAGACTGAGTTAGTGTGGTCATTGTTTACAGTATTACAACATGCACAAAGTATTCACTTAGAGTAGTTTTGTTGGTGTGCAGAATGTTTTGTGGGCACAGTCAGACACATGGACATGGGCTCACTCAGTCACTACTCCCTATATAGGCAAGGCAAGGTCATTTTATTTGTATAGCACAGTTCAGCAGCAATGCAATTCAAAGTGCTTTACACAAGACATAAAGACACAGTCAAAAATTCATACAAATTGGTAACCGATAAAAAACTAATAATATGGAAGAAAAAAAAAAATAAGAATTAAGAAAAGGCAGTGTTAAAAAGAAAGGTCTTCAGCCTTGATTTAAAAGAGCTGAGATTAGGTGCCAACCTACAGTTTAGCGGTAGTTTGTTCCAGATGTATGGACCATAGAAGCTGAACGCAGCTTCCCCCTTTTTTGTTCCGACTCTGGGGATGGCAAGCAGACCTGTCCCTGGTAATCCAAGGTAAATTGGTCCTAAACCGTTTAGTGACTTATAAACTAACATGAGCATTTTGAAATCTATTCTTTGGTGCACAGGAAGCCAGTGTAAGGACTTCAGAACTGGAGTGATGTGATCTATTTTCTTGGTGTTGGTTAAGGACTCGTGCAGCAGTGTTCTGAATCAGCTGCAGCTGTTTAATAGACTTTTTAGTTATACCTGTAAAGACACCGTTGCAGTAGTCAAGTCTAATGAAGATAAAAGCATGGATAAGTTTTTCCAAATCCTGTTGGCACATAAGTCCTTATAATAATCAGTTTACTCTAGTAAGCAGTAAATTGAGATTTTGTACACCTACTTATCACTGACAAGTGTCACATAAAAGTAAGTTTTGCATCTGTAAAATGTGGCGCATTGCATCGTGGGATTGTTTACAGAAAGTAGTATACATGCCATTGATGCTACTTTTTTGTGGAAAATTTTGGAGGGCACTATTCAATTCAAACAACTTATCCCAAACTTATAATTATTATATTTAAGTGCATACATTTGCTAGGGGGTGTGCAAAAAAATTGATTAACATTCAAATCGCGATTCAAGGTCTACCGATTCAAAATCGATTCATAGAATTTCAAAAATCAATTAATTATTATTTTTTTAATTGTATCTCTACTGCAATCACATTGGAAAAGTAACTACATTTACCTACTATGAATATTTTTTTTTTTTAATCAACAATCGTTTTTGAATCAAATCTTGATCTTTTTTTTTTTTAATCAACAATCGTTTTTGAATCAAATCTTGAGCCTGAAAATCTAATCGTGACATTTTCTGAATCGTGCATCCCCTAACATTTACACACTCAGACCCTCAAATAAAATAATGGACAGTAAATATAGTGCACTATGCAGTATGCAGGGAGTGATTTCGGACAGCCATGTGTTACTACCAAATAATTATTGTCAAAATGCTGCCTTGACCAGTTGGATGCCTTCACTGCCACAAGTACAAAAGGGTTGAAAACAGGATTACACATGAATTTCTGCTAAAAACAGGCTGGAACTGTGTGACACTTTCAGGTCAACATGGGCTCAGATGTCTGCAGAATTAGAGTACTTTTTAACTTTCTTGAGGAAAAGAGCGCTACAACCTGCTGCTTATTTAAATATGTTATAAAAAACATCAGAGATCTAGCGTAACACAGATGTATTGCATGTAAAATGTGTAACTGAGCAGCAGCACAAAAATGTGTCACTAGAGATAAATCAGCTTTCATCCCAAAGTGTATCTGGTGCACAGGTGTGATCAAGAACTTACTTTAGGCTGTATTGAAGATTAGTAACTAAGCTTTAGGCCAAGTTATTTTTCCTGATATTGTAAATGAGTTGATGGGTTAACATGGAGTCAACTTAGTACAGTCTATGTAGATTGGGATTGCTATGATTGTGCGGTGTATGCAAATGATGACATAAAATACAAAAAAGTAGTGCTATTGAATCTGACCTGCTGTGTTTCTTCTTTCTTTGCCTTTTCTTTGCCAGTGATAAAGCCTTTTTCTTTTATACTTACATACTATACCCTTTATACTGTTGGTTTGGGCTTTGTATTCCAATTCCTGTGCTTGTTATTGATGTTGGCCATATCATTGTTCCCCTGTAGCGTCTGAAGGCTGCGCTGTCCCAGCAGAGCCCGTCAGGATACAGCATGGGGGTCATGTCCATGGGCGGCAGCCCCATGATACCTCAGAGGGCAGAGCAGAGCCAGCTGCTTGTCCAACATCCAGATGCTCCATCACCTGCACAACCTCAGGTACACTGTGTTGTCTATAGTCAAGGATCTGACTGTAACATGATTTTCAGGTCCAATATAAATGTCAAAATCTAATAAATGTCCAAAAGTAACTGAGATAAACCTTGCATGATGTATAGCTTATCACTAGAAACTTGGGCTGTACGTCTTGTGGTGAGATGACTATAATGTGCTCTGACTAAAATAATGAAGCTATGACTCAAACTTCCCTTTTTTTCTTGTATTTCTTCCACCCGGCCTCCCCTGTCTCTCTGTTTCCTTCTTACCCTTTACCCTGTTCCCCCTCTAGGTATCTCCAGCACAGCCTACAGGTGGGCGTCGGCGGCGGACAGCAGAAGATGACCCAGATGAGCGAAGGCAGCGCTTCCTTGAGAGGAATCGGGCCGCTGCATCGCGCTGCAGACAGAAACGCAAACTGTGGGTCAGCTCCCTAGAGAAGAAGGCTGAGGAGCTCTGCAACCTGAACGTCTCACTGTCTGTGAGTGGGCCTGGAGTGGGTGGATGGGGGAGGGATGAAGTGATGAAATGTGGTTTGTGGGAGGCCTGTGTTAGTGCATGCATGGTCACACTCACTGTGCACAGGGCAGGCTTTCAACACGTCGTGGTAGTTTGTGAGGTGTTTTCCATCAGTTTATAAGGTCATTTTTCAAATGGTTAAAGTTAGAGGACTTGAAACCGTGGGACTCATTACAACTTGTTTCATATCTTTATTGTGTTATTTTGTGGTTTTAGGTTGGTTTTTTACACTGCATGACCACTTCTCCACTGCCAGCTGTACTGTAGTGGAAATCAGACTGCTTACCCCTTAACAGCATTTCTTAGCTGAAAAATGTGCAAAGTTTCTCTGTTTTGAATAATATGACCCAGTGTTAGTGATAATTTTCCGTTTTTTATTTTTATTTTTTTTTGGGGTGAACTGTATGTCCAACTATATGTGAATTCTGAAAAGTGTAAGTCCTTATTTTTTTGATTCCTCAGAATGAAGTGTCTCTGTTGCGGAACGAGGTGGCTCATTTAAAGCAGCTGCTGCTGGCCCACAAGGACTGTCCTGTGACCACCCTACAGAAGAAGACTGCCTATTTAGGTGAACCTTTTTAAAATGATGCCATGCTACTCACCTAGTATCGTCAACTTATCCGGGACATAATTCTTAAATGGTGCAACTGCTAAACAACAAAGATAATGTGTGTAGCTTTTCAGTAAAGCTGGTAGGGATTGTCTTAAAGCTTAAAAGTGAAATGCTTTTGCCAGTTTAAGTATACATCTGTAATTGTGTCCTTTTTTTCTTCTGTGTAGCTGCAGAAGAGAGCATGAAAGACACCTCACAGCCTTCAGGTTCCCCTGCCCCAGTGATCCAGCACAGCTCTTTGGCGCACAGCCCCTCTGCAGGGCACAACGGCCTGAGCTCAAGGGCAGCAGCTGAGGCCATGGCTATGTCTGTGCTGGCAGGAATGGGCCAGCATCAGAGGGCTGAGAGTGGATCCTCTCACATTATCATGGCTGCACAGTCTCAATCTGCTGCCAGATGATGAGCGATGCCACCCCGGCCCAGACTTGGCTCACATTCGACACCCAGGGGTAAAAAGGAGCAGCGGACCTCCCCTCCCAACTTTCCTCAATCTAGAAGTGCAAATTTCCCATCTTCCCCCCTCACTGTGCTCCTCTGCTCTCTCTGACCCTCCTGTGGAGCCATCATGCTGTGGCCTGGAGCTCAGCAGCAGCCTTCTGGGAATGGACTGAGACTTTTGAGAGAGCTTCCTGTTCACTTTGCCATAGACTACAGGGGCTGGACTCCAACCTCCCATCATCGTTCCCCCTCTGTGCTTCCCTACTCATCTCTCCACCCACCCTCAGTCAAAATGACTCTTCATTGGACTGTAGGACTGCATCACTCTGAGTGTACTGCCGTAATAAACAGTTTGCACAAACGTGCGCATAAACATTCTCGATCAAATCACATACCAAACAATACACAGGGCTTTACACTGTTTTCAGCAGGGAATAGTGCCTTGTGCTCCACAACTTTTTAGCCATGTACACACCCACTCATGCCGTCACAGCATACGTCCCTATACATCCTTAGCTCCAAAGATGCAGTAGTTGTCTAGACGTCAGTGACTCAGATCTCAAATACTCACTCAAACCTTTTGTAAATGGTTCAACCTCAAGGCGATCTCATCATGGACCCAAAAACCTTACCTCAATTACTCCCATTTATGATAAAATTAATAAACTGTGTGTGTGATAAACTCTGTGCGTATATATTTATATACATCAGAACATAGCAGTTTGCCTACTCCTGATCTGATACGTTAATAGCTGGATTGTTAGCATGTGACTTTTTCTATTAGGGTGTTATGTTCTTGATACAGCTATGTGCAGCTATACTTTTAAAAATGAATTGGCACATCCTCCCAGATTAGTCCACAGAACCAAAATACGTTGGATCGACAGTGTATTACCTTAAAAGTAGTTTGTTCGAGCAATTTTGTTTTGACCTGAAGGGAATTCAGCCTCTCCCCTCCTCCTCCTCACTTTCCTTTAAACAGTTTTGCTGTTTGTTGGTTTGTAATTGGATGCTTTTTCTATTTTATATGAAACTATTCTAGTGACTGTGTTTCTCTGTGTGGGCCCTGGACTCACTGTAACTGCTATTTCACACTTCTCAGGATGGTTGCACATCCTTGCTGCTCGTTGGAAGTGCGATGAACCCCTTGGTCTCTCTGCTCTTTACCAAACCTAAACTAAGCCATAATGACCACAAATCAGATATCTGAATCTCCAAAGACCACCTTGTACTTGTTCTGGGGGCAGTTCTGTTATGTTGTGACTCAGAGGTCACAGTGACACAATCTATAGTATATCACTGCTTGTTACTTGCACTTACACTCAGTCTCACACACAGTGTCTGATCATTTTTGCCTTAAGATCACATTGGTGCCTCCGATATCCCCCAAAAAACACAGTTTTGCTCATTTGAAAAACAATGGAGCCTTAGAATAATATATTTGACATGATTTGTTTATTTCATCAAATGAAAAACAACCAATGAGGAACAAACTATTTACTTGTTGAAGATTCTTCAAAGCCTTTAAAATGAAATGGTTGATTTAACCATTGGTCTCTTCTCAGTGACATACAATGATCCAATACTTGTCTGTCATCTGGTGGAGAGACACAGCAAAGACATCTTTACTGGTAAATAATAATAATAATAATACATTTGAGGGTGGAAAAAGTTTCTGAATGGCTCCAGTTCTTTAGAAATCCTACCAAGATATTACCAAGATAGATATTACCAAGACTATTTTACCAATTTTATGTATTTTTACATAACAACACCTAAACAAGCGGTTTGCTTTTCTTGTTTTCTTCCTGTATATGTTTCTCCCTTCACTTGCCTGATATGATCATATATTTGCAAGATGTTCTATTTCAAAAATAAGATATCTGTCCATTACCACAAGGACATGTTTTATGCACTAAAATAATGCAAGTTTATTGTTGCTTTGTATTTCTGTTCATTTAAAGTTTTGCAGTTCTCTTGTCCTCTGGTCTTTTTCAGAGATATCGGATCCTTTAAAAACAAATAATCATATTTTCTCCTATCTGTACTGTATACCTAAATGGGAATTTGCTCAGCAACTTTAAAACCTTTCACCTTTGACTGAACCTCTTGTCCTTCAGTTCCAATGGCGACCCCGGCATTTTGTTGTACTTTGGAGCTGGCGCTATATTTGGCAGTCCCTTATAGACGATTGTTCATATGAAACGAAAAGTCAAACTATATTTAGCTTTCATGTATTTCATGTCATTGGCACCTTTTTGTCATTTGTTTTCTGTTGTTGTGTGCTATTTTCAGCACTAAACAACCTTTGTCATATCACTTTTTGATTGTACTGATGAATATAGAAACTAATTTCTTTAACACACAGATTTATTTTTAGCTTTGGTTTCTTTACAGAAAAATGTCATGAGTCCTTTTTCAAAAAGTGAATTTATCCCCTTTGTTACGGTATATCTTTAAAGATGAATTTGGTCATGTCTTTTCACTGTCCTATTAACTTATTTTTTTAATTGGTCAACTAACAATTGTCATTACAGTCTTTGGCATATTATTATTACCTAGAATTGTGAGCGATTTAATGAAAAATGCAACAATGAAAGTTGCACATAGTATATTAATACTAACTCACAGTGGCTCACACTCCCAATGTTGGACTGATGATTTCAAAAATTGTCTTTGTATTGTACATATCTGTACTATATGAATATATTTACTTTTCCATGCATGTCGAAGTGGAATACTATGAACACTTACAGTGCTGCAGTTTTAATTAAAGTAACTACATCTTAATGAACATTTATAAAGTTTGGTTTGTTTGTTGTCAGTTTAGATTCACGATGACAAAAAGTTGTTTTATGTAAATTTGCTGTAATCTTACATAACTGGAGTTAGTCAGTTTTTGGTAAAATGTGGTATGAAAGGCAGTGTATTTGAATATGAGAGAATATACTGTATGTAAGGACATTGTACTGCCTGCTTTGTTCATAGCTGTCTGTACCCAGTGTTCCCTCCCCCTTCAGTCATTGACTGACATGATTGTGTTGTTACTAATGACTGTGTAGAGAAGAGCAAAAATAACTCATTATAAGTACTCTGGTTTCTGTACTTGAATATTTGTTTCATGTACTTTTAAAGTACATTCTATAATTCTTCAACTTTCTTTGAAGCACGGCCGTAGCTACTATTGAGGACTCTGAGGTCGTGTCCTCCATATTTTTCTGGAGGCTTTGGGGCATGTAGCAGCCTGAGGTTATATTCTGCAATTAAAAATTTAAACATCGTGAGTATTGTATAGACTGATTCTAGTTTTGTTTAACCCTCAAATGTTTAAACTGGACTACTTTTGGACCAAAACCGAAATAGATAAATCACTCAGTATCTAGGATTTTATTCCTGGTAGTGTGGAGGAAGGCTTTGAAACAGCATTTTGACCTTGTTGGGAAATAACATTTCCAGAAGATATAATCAAGCATTTAACTTTAAAATATATTACATTTTCCTGGAAGGTGTGGTGTGTATTTAGAGGCTCATCTCGTGACCTTAGTATTTTTTAAGTCCCTGCTTTGGACCTGCTTTTAACTTGGATGTTTTGTCAAGTACTTTTGGAACGGCACAGAAGTGACACAGTAGCCTACAATTATGCTTTTATGTCAAGTTTGCTTAGAAGCATGTTGTCCTCATAAGGCAATGTCCATGTTTCTTATGAGGAAAACATGATTGCATCTTTTTGTAAGCGGTCCTTAATTGCAGAGGGAGTGTTTGGAAGGGTATATTTATTTTTATAATGGTTACAATCATGATGCCACATTGGCCTTTTCTTACATGAATTTAGGTACAATTTAAAATCAAGTGATATATCTCAGGTAGAACCAGGGTTCGATTAACCTGCTCTCAGGCAATCAACAAACCCCCGATTATTTCAACACTTTTGCTTTTAAGTGTCCACAAGTTAGTGTGTCCATAACAGTCTACTAGAGCTAAAACGATTAGTCGTTAATTGATCTGTCGATAGACAGCCAACTACTTTTTAAGCAGAAGTGCCAAACATGGTGTCAAACTGGTTCCAGCTTCAACACAATAACTAAAAAGAAAATAGTCATTTGAAGACATCATCTTGATCATTGTGGACTTGTAATGGGGCATTCTTCAATATTTTAACTATTTTATAGTTTAAACAGTTAATCAAGGAAATAATTGTCATTAATCGATAATGAAATAATCGTTAGTTACAGCTCTACAGTCTATACATGCCGGTAACATTATATTGTATTTTGCCAAAAGCCCCTAAAACCAACCAGTAGGCTCACTCCGATGCTGGCATTAGTGCCCCAGTCAATTTCTTTTTATGATCACTTGTGCAAACTCAAATGTCCAATTAATCCAATTACCTCACAGTAAACCTGGGACCTTTTGGGTCCCCTGGGCAGTTGCCTGCTCTGCCCTGTTCCTAATCCAGGTTTAAGTAGGATATTCTGGTACTTTTTCCACCATGGCTAGCCACAGTGTTAGGCTTTAGGTGTATAAGTGAAAAAATCCCTTCACACAACTTTTAGTTTAGTATTTGTCTCACAACTATTCCAATGCTCTTATGTACAACCCAAATATCAAACCAGTGTCAATCATATATAATTCAAACAATTACCTCACGTTCATCCTACCAACCGTTTCTCATCCCTATATCTCTTAAAAATATTTTTTTTTCTTGAATTGATTTATATTTGGACTTTGCTTAAGCTCAATACCCAAACCATTCCACACATTGAAATACATATATATTTAGAGAGAGTGAGAATGACATGATGTTACAGTACACAGTCTATTAACGTAAACGGTGTGCGTGTGTGTTTCTGCTAGTGAGACGCTAGGGGGAGCAACAGTTTCGGTGTGTTTTTCTGGGATGCAGTGAATTAACAAACACGCGAGGTAAAGGCAGTCACGTGACCGCTCGTTGCCGTTGGTGAGTTTTTCCCATTATGGCGGAGGGGCCAGCCGTGCGGATGGACTGTCTCTCCCACTCTGATGCTTGTTTTGTGTCTTGAGGGAGGGCGTTTTATTTCTATTTTTTTACATTTACCCACAACGGCCTGGTTCCTTTTCAACTAGACTGCACTTGTGTTTATCGGCGAAGTCATGGCAGACCGCAGCGTGGATTTGTCCGCCCTGCCAAAAGAGGTTAGAGACCAATTGTCGGAGTTGGATCTCGAGCTGTCTGAAGGTAAAGGATGGGAGGGGGCTGATGGGCTGATCGGGGGGATGCTATAGCTGTTTTCCAAGCTAGTTATGTGTCTCAGCTGTCTGGGCTAACCAGCATCGACTGTTTCCCTCCCTTTATTCTACTTTCTGTTAATAATACATTGAATGAGAGCTTTCGCCAGGCACTGAAGCTAGCTTATTTTGTGCTAATACAGGATGTGGGCACCCGAGCTAGCAGTGCATGACAAGCAGAAGAAGAGAAAGGCTTCCATCCATTTCCTCGTGTCTGCTTTATCTCAAATTATATAGTGGTTCATGTAAAGCAAAACGTCGATTTCAAGATGTTTTCTGTACCAAATTTCCTTAACTGTAAAATTGAATGTCAAAACCATAGTTGTGTGTGTGTGTGTGTGTGTGTGTGTGTGTGTGTGTGTGTGTGTGTGTGTGTGTGTGTGTGTGTGGCTGGCTTGCTGGCTGGCTGGCTGTGTGTGGCTGTCTGACAGACTGGGATGACCAGAGGCAAGGTCTGGCTGGCTATCAGGGCTTGACCCTTCTCCTGTCATCTTAGTTAAACTTCTTCATATGGTGGGAATTTGCTTCGTCTATGACCACATGGCTTCCACTTTCACATTGTAACTAGCCTTGTGTTGTACATCTATGTTCTGGTTTCAGCTGAAAAATGTTTTATTGCAGTAGAAACTGTGAGTCGCTGTGATTAGTGTTGGGATGTAATAATAAGGCCCACAGTTATCACCTGCTCTGGTGTCCTATGAAGATACATACTGTTATGAATGACTGTCAGTGATTAGCAAACGCAGTGTATGACCTCAGTGATCAACAAGATGTGTACAGAGCCTTAGAAACCTACGTTAACCTGCTATTACTGGGAATTATAGGTTTACCTATGTGCGCTACTCATCGTGGGTTTCACTACCCTCAATCTGTTGGGCAAATTGTGTGAGATCTGTGTCAGGTGTACGCTGTTTTTGTTCTGCTCTTGTGGATGTAGATTGGTGATGGATGTGTCTATTTATTGTAGTAAGCAAATATCTCAACCATTCATTCATCCACAGCATAGTGCAAATCAACCCCTTCCCCCAGAGCAGCTGTTAGCCCCTTTCCTGCTCTACACCCATTGAGACACACTGTCACATCCCAATGACAGTATCCCCCTTCTCCTGCCTCTTGATGGCACCTGGGCTACATTCTTCCAGCTGAGGTGACCGAATCCAGTCGTCCAGCACAGAGACCGCTCAGTGTCTACTTATCCATGCTGATTGACGTTTGGTTATTTTAGGGGTGTTTTATGGTTTCAGAAAATGTTTCCATTTTTGCGAGACTCTTAATACAAATGCAGGTCAACCATTTTATTAATGCCTATAATAAGACCTTAAAAAGGAACATGGTACTAATAAAAGACCATGACAATGTTTTTTTGTGTGCATATGACAGTTATATCACATGTCATACACCACTAAAAAAAATTACAAATGCATATTTACAAGCGTATTACTGTTAGTTATAAGAATAGTGGAGTAGGACCATTGGTGCCTTTTTACAGCTCATACCAGCCAATATTGAAAGTAAGCTATATTAGTCCATCTTTAGGTATTTTAAGAGCTGACTGACCTCTAAGGTTAATGTGTTATTCAGATGTAGAGCAGTAAGTAGTAGGGTTGGGTATCTTTTTTTTTTTTTCGATTCCGGTGCTAAATCGATACTTTTAAAACTGTGCCGGTGCCTGAACCGGTACTTTTCAATAAAGTTACAAAAAAATAGAAGAAGAAAAAAAATAAGGGTAGTAAACAACAGTCAGTGACTTGTTTATTGCTAAGGCCATGGTCAAAATTAAAGATTTAATAATAATGTAATAACTATGACAATAACAATAACTTATTTCACCAGTAAATTGCTGTTGAACCCCAGATGGGAAAAGGGTATTTTACAATTACTGTGAATGCACCACGAGGCTACCTGTTTTAAGTGAATGCACCGTCTGTGTTCTTTAATTCCGACAACGGCAGCTGCAAGTGAACGCACCGTCTGTGTTGTTTAATTCCGACAACGGCAGCTGCAAGTGACGCACCGTCTGTGTTGTTTAATTCCGACAACGGCAGCTGCGAGTGAACGCACCGTCTGTGTTGTTTAATTCCGACAACGGCAGCTGCAACTGAACGCACCGTCTGTGTTGTTTAATTCCGACAACGGCAGCTGCAAGTGAACGCACCGTCTGTGTTGTTTAATTCCGACCATATAAACATAGTACTACTAGTACTACTACTGTATATCTATGAATTGCGACAACGGCAGCTGCTGCTGCGCTGCAGAGCAGACTGTTACATCCCGCTGTTGAAGTCCTCCACAGTGAAATACAGTCACACTTTACACTGTTTAACGTTAGCTGTCAGCATTTTACCGGTGTTTAATCCAGCTGCTAGCTAAAGGTAGGCTAACGTTACATGCTGTCAGTTGTAGTGTAAAGTCAA